>NC_050450.1:37194264-37357715 GCF_903995425.1 Onychomys torridus | reverse complement strand
TAAGATTCCCAATTCTCTTTCTTTTTTTCCCTGTGGAGTAAACCAGACCTCCAGCTCTCCTGTCCTGATGTCAGGAGTCCAATTTCGTGTTAGCTCTCAAACAGGGCTGTAATGGTTAGTCCTCACTGCCATTTTATTGGCTTGAAAATTACGTAGCGAGCCATCTTCGGTGTTTCTGTGGGTGTACGTCTAGGGTGGTTTAGTGGTGGTAGGAGACCCACCCTGACTGTGGGTGGCATCGTTTCCTGCACAGAGGGCAGAGATGAGATCAGATCTCCAGCATCAGCATTTGTTGCTCTGCTTCTGCAATGTGATGTGAGCAACTGTCCCGTATCCCTGCTTTCCTACCTCGGTGCCACCATGGGCTAAGTGAAGGTTGGAATGAGAATGGTCCCCCAGGCTCAGAGGTCTGGACACTTTGAACACAGTTGGTGGGATGTTTGGGAGGAATGAGGAGGGATGCCCTTGTTGGAGAGGTGTGTCCCTGGGGTTGTCCCTGAGGTTTCAAAAGTCCAGGCCATTTCCAGGTAGCTCTCTGTGCCAGCTGCTTGTGGGTATAAGCCCCAATCAAATGCTTCCTCTTCCAAGTAGCTTGGTCATGGTGTTTTATCAGAGCAAGAGCTAAGTAACTAAGGCAGTCGGTAGCTCTTTGTAAACCACAGACAAAAATACACCCTTGTTTGGAAGTTGTCTTTGTCAGAGAATCGGTAAGAAAAGTAAGCGAGGCCTCCACTTACCTGCCATGGAGGTGACTGGCCAGATGCCACTTTCCTCCTCAAGTGTCTCCTCTCTCTCTCCCTAAGGAAATAGCTTGAATTCAGGGAGGGCCTGAGAAAAGATCCCCCAAGGACTCTTATTCACACCCCTAGTCACACAGAAGAAAGGAAGGGGTGAGGTGAGAAGTTCTGAAATCCTCCTAGGACATCCAGAGGCCAAGAAAGAGGAGGAGCTGAGAGTGGTCTGGTCTTCCTGAGTTTCCTTCCAGATCCGGTCCACTGAAAGCCTCTGTCCTCTGTTCTACATTTTCTTCCCCTCAGTTCTTCCTGCCCAGACCCTATAGGGTGGAGACTGCAGGGGGCTGGTTTGGGTCCTATATTTGGACGTGGTTTGCATATTCAGCCAGTTCTTCATCCTTCTCAGAGTGTTGTAGCCTAACTCCAGACTTTGCATAATCTGCACAGAGATGATCACAGCTCAGGCAAAGGGTCAGGCCTTCCTTGGTCTGACTGTGTAGAATCTCTCCCTGGACCTCCTCCACCCAGAGTCTTTCATCTTACCCTGTGCAATACTGACTCCCAGAGCCATTCTGGCCTCTCAGATGATTGGACACAGTCACTGAGGCTGCTCCCTGACACAGGGTCCTTTCTCACACTTGTTTCCTCCCACTTCATCATCTTCATAGGGGAGAGGATTTCATCAAGAAGGCTCAGAAGTGGTCCCCTCTTAGTACACAGATGTCTAGTGGGAAGAGACACTGAGCTGGGGTAGGAAGGAGAGCTCAGTTTCCTAATAGATTGGAATCCTTTGGTTAATGGTTGACCTCAGGATGGAGCCAAGGACTGGGTATGTCCACATGTCATAGCAGCACTAACACACTCATGATGTTCCCAAGATGAAAAGTCAGAGTGAGAGGTGAGACTTCTAGGACATCAGGTGCAGGGAACAAGGAGCTGTGTTTCTCTCAGAATGTCAGGCAGCTCTGTCATCCCTCTGCTGTTCTGTGATTACTGGAAGTTCCCCTGCAAATTTGAATAAAGAGGAGCCAGGATGTGGAGGGCAGGCTGAGCCTGAGCCCTGCTCTGGAAGGAGCCAGGCTGGGCGGGGTAGGCAGCTAGGTGTCTCATGAAGCCCTGCAATTGCCAGAGTCCTGTTCTGGAGACCTGAGCACACATTCTGCTGGCGAATCAACACTGCCAGATTCTCCTCTCTCTTATGTTACATACATCGGCCCGTTTCTCTGTGTCTGACTATCGCTCCCACATTAAGCAGCGAAAGGGCTGAGGGGAGGCAAAAGCACCATGTGAACCAGTTTTCAAAGGGTTTGTCACACTGACTTCCCCTTAGTACTGAGCCTGCCCTTCCCCCACCCCCCATCTGTCTGTTTTTGTTTCTTTCTGTCTGTCTGTCTTGGATTTTTGAGTCAAAAATATCACTTTGTGTCCCTGGCAGTCTGAAACTCTATGTATAACTGGAAGTCATCTAGGGGATTGCCAGCATCCACACCCTGGCATCAACAAGAAATTGAATGACCTGTAAAGATAGAAGATCCACCTCCAGGACAACCATGTGGTGCTGGGAATTGAACCTGGGTCCTCTGGAAGAGCAGCCCAGTGCTCTTAACCATGGAGCCATCTCTCCAGACCCTCCTGTCATATACCCACCAGACCAGGATGAGGGTTTCTGAAACCAATGCTGCTTCCTTTCATCATAGCATTCAAAGCTATGCCCCAAGCTGAGGGAAGGGAAGCCTGGGCCTGAGCTTTTAGAGATTTCCTCCACGAAGATAAGCTCCCCTCTTTAATTGAAGGCAGGGCCAGAGAACCAGCTCCAGTCAGGAAGAAAGGACCAAAGGGCCACAAACACGTTTATCTGTCCTTCTTAAAACAAAGCAATTCTGGTTTCCCCCTTAACTCTGTCTCCATAATATTTTAGAAGGTATAATTTTTATTAATTCTTTGGGTATTTCATACACAGAATGCAGTTTGATCATATTCACCCCACTCTTCCTCTGACTCCGCCTAGGTCCCACTCCTACATCCCCTATTTCATTCCAGCTTGATGTCCTCTTTTTCTCTTTATAAATTATAGTCCAGAGTCCAATTTGTACTGCCATACACCCATCAGGGTGGGGCCACTTTTTTTCCTACCAGGAGTCATGCCTGCCCTTGAAGAAAATGGATTTTCCCTCTCACAGAATCTGTAACTCAATGGAAGAGGCTAAATGTACTCCAGGGCATAGTTTCTCAAGCTCCCACATCTCCATGCTTGGACACACACCCCATGCCATCTTCAGACACTAGAGCTGGCTTTAGATTTCACACGGCTTCCTGCGTGTTTGTTTTCTGGATTTTGCTGGACTGATGGGAAAAAAAAATCAGTGATTGCTCTGGTGCTTAGGATGAGGTTGAATGTGCAGACAGACCTTGGCACGCCGCCCTGCTGTGTGCGCACTTGGGACTGAAGTTTCTGATGTCCTGCTTTGACAGTGAGATTGTCCTGTCTAGTCATTCATTGTAGACCTAGAGGTGAAGGCACCCAGCTGCAAATGTGCAGTTCAGGCATTCCTCTGGGTATTTATCTGGGTCTGGAATGTCCACGAGGACTGTGTTCCTACCGCTATTCTTCTTGTGTGTCAACCAGTGGTTTCCTTGTACAGCTTTAAGCTTTGATCACTTAGTACAGCATTGTGATGTTCCAAGAATCTGCAGGCAGGAGTCATGCTCATCCACTCCACACTTACCACACACCACATTTCACTAGCACACATAGTATAAATAGACTGGAAGTTTGCAATACACCACAGGTTGAGTTGGTAGAAGCTCATTGTTGATGACTAATTGGAAATAACTTTGTGTGTGTGTGTGTGTGTGTGTGTGTGTGTGTGTGTTTGTGTGGTGAGGGTTTGAGAGAAGTTTTGTGGTAGCTTGAAGTAATTGACCTTCATAAGCACTATTAGGAGGTGTGGCTTGTTGGAATAGGTGTGGCCTTGTTAGAGGAAGTGTGTCACCATGGGGGTGGTCTTCGAGGTCTCTTTTGCTCAAGCTTCCCTCACGTTGACTTTCAGAACATTTTCTGTTGCCTGCAATGTAGGACTCAGCTACTTCTTTAGCACCCATGTCTGCCTGCTTCCTGCCATGCTCCCCAGATGACAATGGACAGAACTTCTGAAACCATAAATGAGCCGCCCCAATATAAATGTTTCTTTTGTAAGAGCTGCTGTGGTCATGGTGTCTCTTCACAGAGATAGAATCCCTAACTCAGACAGAAGTTAGTACTGGGAGTGGAGTGGAGTATTGCTGTGATAGTTCTGACCATGTTTTTGTTTGAAGGAATGTGAACCTTGGAACTGTGGAGTAGAAAAGCAGTTGAATGCATTGAGTACTGTTTAATGGGCCATACTAAAATGAGCATGGAAGACAGTGGTGTTGAATGTGACTTGACAAACTATGGGGTTTGCTCAAGAAGTTACAGAGGAGAAGAATTATAGTATGGAGCCTTAGTAATTTGTTCTTGTGATATTTTGGTGAAGAGAGTGGCTGCCTTTTACCCTTGTTTAAAGAGTCTGCCTGAGGTTAAAGTTAAGACTTTTGGATTAATTCCATTGGCAGAAGAATTCTCAAACCAGCCTAGTATAGACTCTGCCATGTGGTTATTAGTGGTAACTCTAATGAAGATTTCTAATGAGAAGGAGCCATCCGAGGAGAGTAAATTACAACATGTACATTTTGAGGAAAAAGTCCGTGATGATAATGGACTGAACTTCTGAAACTGTAAGTGAGCCACAACAATTAAAAAAAACTTCATAGGAGTTGTGGTCATGGTGTCTCTTCACAGCCATAAAAATCCTAACTAAGACAAGGCTTCTCTGTATAGCCTTGGACATCCTGGAACTTGCTCTAGAGAGAGTAAGACAAACTCCATTTTCCCTAACTAAGATTAAAGCTGAATAAAGTTCCAGAGACATAAACACCCAGCTAAGACTCCAGTCAGGGAAACCTTGCCCCCGGGGTGGGGAGGCTGCTGGGCAAGAAATAGCTAAAACAAAGGCTTAATCCATCAAAGTCTCCACTAGTATTGGGACTCTCCAATGTATTTTGTCTTCTGTAGTTCTTCTCTTGGCTAATGTTCCTGTTAACTGAAGTATGACCCTGAAATGCAAAGGCTTGTACCCCCTAGCTTGTGGTTTTTTTCCCTTTAAAAACCTTTCATTCTGAGAGCTCATGACTGTCTTCCTTCACCTGGCTAGCCAATGTGTTGTATGAGGACCAAGCCTGGGCTTGCTTGATTTAATAAACCTCTTTGTACTTGCATTGGATACTGGCTCTCTGGTGGTCTTTCTTGGGGAGTCTCACGACTCGGGCACAACATTCTGTAGACCAGGCTAGCCTTGAACTCACAGATTTCTGTCTGCTTTTGTCTCCTGAATGCTGTGATTAAAGCTGTGTGCCACCACTGCCCAGCTGCACAGTTACTTGTATTAGTTTTCCCATTGATGTGATAAAATACTCTGGCAAAAACAATTTAAGAGCGAAGGAGTTTATTCAGGTTCACAGTTCAAGGCTACAGTCCGTTGTGATGGGGAAGGCAGCTGATCACATGGCACCTGCAGTCAGGGAGCAGAGAGAGATGAAGGGTGGCACTCAGCTGGCTTTCTCCATTTTATGCAGTCCAGGGCTTTGGCCTAGGGAATGGCACTGCCCACATTTATGGCAGGTCTTCCCATCTCAATTAACTTAATCAGATAGTCCCTTACAGACATTCCCAGAGATTTGTCTCCAAGGCAACTCTAGGTCCTGTCAAGTTGAAAATCGACATAAACCAGCACACACAAACCTGCAATGTATAGAAATACTTCCCATATACATGACAAAAAGCCTCCTGTTCATAATGGACTTCTCTGCTGATTGCTTCCTCTGCTACATACACTAATGTAAAGACTTCCTACTGTCACTATTAGAGTTGAACCACACAGAAATAGATTAAAGGCTGGCTGAGACTGGGCCCTGGGTGTTCTACATGACACAGAGGCAGGGAAATGGTCACCAGGAGCAGACTGCTCAGTAGGTGGTGTCATAGAGGACAATGATTCAGAAGGATAAGAAATTACTTATGAATGTTACTCACTTACAGTGGGACATGCTAGTGGTTGATGTGACTGTGGAATAGTGATTCCCAGATGCTGGAAATGTGAAGAGAGGAGCAGAGAGAGTTTGGATAACAGGTCCCAAAGGGTAAAAAGGAAGGAGCATTTCCTGGTGTGCTGCAGGACAGCACAGAGATTCTTGTTTAAAATAACCTGTAGCCGGGTGGTGGTGGTGGCGCATGCCTGTAATCCCTGTACTCGGGAGGCAGAGCCAGGTGGATCTTTGTGAGTCCAAGGCCAGCCTGGGCTACCAAGTGAGTTCCAGGAAAGGCACAAAGCAACACAGAGAAACCCTGTCTTGAAAACAACAACAACAACAACAACAACAAAATAATCTGTGATGTTCTTTATGAATAAACAGAACAGAGATGCTCAGATGCCCCAGAGACTGGGCAAGAACAGTAAAATTGTAAATGTACCCTCAGTTGGTCAGCATCTACTGTATACATGTACTTATTAATAATGGCAATTATCTCTTAGTAATATAATTCTAATATGCCTAAGAATATGGACTCCACAGTTCTTCAAAAAATGATTTATTTATCTTTACTTGATGTGCATTGGTATTTTGCCTACATGCATGCCTGTATGAGGGTGTTGTATGCCCTAGAGCTGGTGTTACAGAAAGTTATGAATTGCAAATGTGGATGCTGGGAATTAAAACCAGGTCCTCTGGAAGAGCAGTGTTTTTAGCTGTTGAGCCACCAAGATTTGATAATTATGTTTTGCTTATTTCAGTCAAGTTGTCAAATTGTATCTACAAATAAGTACAATTTAAACTATAACTGTGTGACTATATATACATATATATGCTGGTATAAAGTGGGTTAGGATAATTATGGGGCTTGAAGAAATTAATTTTACATATCACCTTGTCCAGGTGATAGTACCTGTGGTAGTTTGAAATAAATGGCCCCTCTAGGTCGTGGCAGTATTAGGATGTGTGTCCTTGCTGGAGGAAGCGTGTCACTGTTGGGGTCAGGCTCTGGGGTCTCTGATTCTCAAGTTATGCCCAGTGTGGGACACAGATTTCTTCTGCTGCTTTGGATCAAGGTGCAGAACTCTTCTCTCCTTCTCCAGTATCATGTCTGCCTGAATGTTACCCACCATGATGACAACGGATTAAACCTCTGAACTGTAAGCTAGCCCCAATGAAGTGGTTTCCTTTATATGGTTGTCACAGAGATATGATAAGTTATGAATAGGACAGTGCCTTGGTTTGAAGACCACTACACGCTCTTGTGTTAAACACCTGGTCCCCAGCATGGCATAACAGTTTTGAGTGTTGCTGAGCCTTTAGGAGGTAGGGCCTAGTTGGTGGAAGTAGGTCACGAGGGCCAGGACTTGTTACTCCTGCCCCCTGTTGTCACCTAGCTCTTTCTGCCACCAGCCTTCTTCTACAGTGAGTTCTTTCTCTCACCATGCCCTTCCATAGGACAGAGAACAGGGCTCCAAAACGTGAGGCAGATTAAATCTTTCTTCTCTTAAGTAGTTTCTGTCAGGTGTTTAGGACACTGAGACATAAAAGGATTAATACAAATACTATAGAGATTATCCAGATATATTATAAGGAGACATGGATAGGATATATTGCTCTCTGTTCTCTGAAGAACCGCCATGCAGAGCTAAAATGTGCATGCTTGCTTTCTGCACATGGAATCCATGCATGGCTCTTTACACACCTTCTAGAAGGGCAGCTCTTCATACAGAAAGCAACACTACAATTTTAGCAAAGTGTGATATTAGATGTGCCAAAGAGACACTGTTTCTCAATAGGATGCTGTGGACAAATAAACTGTCTAGAACTCCACATGCTGACCTCTCTCAAGTGAGGCAAGTACCAACACCCCCACTGGACATGAAACAGTAAGGTAGTGTTTTGGAGTGAGCTTACCACAAAGAAAGACATTTTATTTAAAGATTTATTTTATTTATTACATAAACAGTGTTCTTTCTGCAAGTTTGCCTGTTCTCCAGAAGAGGGAATCAGATCTCATTACAGATGGCTGTGAGTCACCATGTGGTTGTTGGGAATTGAACTCAGTACCTCTGGAAGAGCAGTCAGTGCTCTTAACTTCTGAGCCATCCCTCCAGCCCAGAAAGAAAATGTAACTAGTGCTTGTGCTGCCTACAGCCTGAAGTTTGAACTCATTCAGGTTGACTGATGAAGGATGTGAAATAAAATATCCTTGTTTTCAAAGACTGAGAGGACTTGAAGGTGTGTTCACCTATCCCTGTGTTACTCAGCTCTTCCTGGAGGGATCATGGACAATGGTCACAATCCC
This sequence comes from Onychomys torridus, assembly GCF_903995425.1. NCBI lineage: Eukaryota > Metazoa > Chordata > Mammalia > Rodentia > Cricetidae > Onychomys > Onychomys torridus. Next base: position 37,349,567 of record NC_050450.1, on the reverse strand, counting down.
ATCTACATGTAGCTTTTGTGTCCATCCTGGAGGGAGCATGGATGTTGGTCACAGTCTACCATGTGTCTCCTGGGTCCAGGAGATACCCCTTCATGTGGAGATGTGTGCTGGGAACCAGCCTCCTGTACTTGATAAACACCAAAAGATATTCACCAAGGCAGGAAACTGATTTCTTCATCTTAGGAGAGTATGGCAATGCCTGGAGAATATCCATGAGACAAAAGATCCAAGTTTAATTGGACAAAGGTATTTTAAGTCATCTGTTTACAACCATGTATTCTCATATGTGATATTTTAATGGGAGACAGCCTTTCTCATGAGTTTTTACACTGCTGACGACTCTTCTTCCACTTGCTACAGTGACAGTCTGTCTCTGAAAGAGGAAAGGGATAGTGAATCCTCTGGTCTTTCACTGCAAATGATTGCTACTTCATAGTAGGCTCCAAGTCAGGGCCCAAGGCCAGCCAGAAGGTAAGTTCCTCATAGCTTCATAGCTGCTTCCCAGTATTCTGGGTCATCAGACACGCAGGACCCCAGCTTCTGTGATAAAAACTCCTCCTTATTGAGAAGAGTCTTGGCATCACTTGACACGGTATCAATGAAGAGACTTTTCAAATAGTAAGTCTTTCTAAAGTAAAGGCCTGCGGCAAGTGGCCCCCCAGTAACAGAGGAAATATATTCAATGTATTTCAGTAATTTTTCTTCTAAGGACATGTCTTTGGTCCTTGTTAGCAAATGGAGAGACTTGAGGTGTGCCTTGACTTCATTCACAGACACATTAAAATCCTTGGCAATCTTCTCCAGTGAGGCATCATCCAGCCCAAAGTAAGACCTGTAGAGATCCAAGGTCTCCTCTACCTTCTGTGTTTTATCTCTGATCAAGCCCCCAAATGAAATGGTGGCCCATGCTCCAGCCTTCAAGGCCTCCAGCCAGATCTTCTGTTTTAGGAAATCCCTCTTCCGGTCAATGGCAGTCTCAGTAACACTGTGCAGGGACATCATGAAGATGTGGCGCTTGTGGGCTGGGAGCTCTCTCAGTAAGGTGGTCTCCAGCTCTGGGAAGTCAAAGGCCGACTTATCAAAGTTAGAGACCAAGAAGACTGGAGGCTCACTGGAGAGAGCCTTCTGAAGATGCTTTGAACAGTTTTCTCTGATTTCCTTTAAGACACCGTCCTTATTGAAAATCTTAGGTTTTCTCCTTTGTTCATTACGTATATCATCATCTATCTTGGTACGGACAAAGTAGAACTTGGTATTCATCTTGGTGATGGCTTTGGCCAGATGTGCATCACTGTCTTTGAAACGTGTAGCCGAGATGATAACAAAGAAGTCATACTCACCAAACTTCATTTCAGTTAGGTAGTTTTGTGGTGGGAAGGTAGTGGACCCAATGCCAGGCAGGTCCCATATTGTCACTGTGGGAAGCTTTGGGTGTGGGTATGGAGTTCTCTTCATGGTTGTCTCTACCACCCCAGTGGGGGCTGCACCTTCTTCTTCATCCCTCACTCCCCTCAGGGCATTGATAAAGCTGGATTTGCCCACCCCTGTTTCTCCAGTCACCGCAATGTTCAGGGGGGCTCTGTCGATGTTTCTCAGAGCATCGCTGATCACAGAAGCTGCTCCTGGAAGGTTCTTATTCTCCAGGTGGGATTCAATCAAGGTGATGGTTTCCTCGGAGAGGATTTTGTTTTCCTTCCTGAAATTCTTAAAGAAGTTTTCAAAGCTGGATGCCAAAAGCTGAGCCATTGGAGCAGAGGGTCTGGAAGGCGTGCCTGTAGCTGTTTGCCATAGAAGAGGCTGAATAAAGGAGAAAGAAGACATCGTGATTATTATACAGCAGAGCAGGGCCTAGGATTTGTGCTACAGTAAAGCAGGATTTCGTCCTCTGTCCCTTTATAGGCAGAAGCACGTTCCTCTCTGTTCCTGGCTGCTGGCTAGATTTCTGGCCTGCATGTCCAGTGCCCTCTTGCTCAGACTCTACTTCTCCCACGGCTTCCCTCTTCCTTTGCTGTCCAATTCGAGGTCCATTTACTCCACACAGTCTCCTCCTCTGGTGTTGATTTCTTATTTAAAATCATCTTCAAATTCTGTTTACTCTTTTTAAATTTAATACCCATACATTGTAGAAACCCTGAGGGCACAGATCAACATATCAAAACTTTTAAACAGCATCTCCCATGGAAAGCTCTCCCTCACGTGAATGCTTGCAAACATTGCTTCTCAGCCCTCGTGACCTCTGGTCTCTTAGCACAGCCATTCTAGTTCTCTCGTGAAGTCTGTGAATAAAGGGAGAAGGACCACGAGGTGGGGAGTGGAGAAGATTCCTTCCATGTCCCACAGAGGGCTGGACACATCACTCTCTGTGTGTAATAGACTATGTTTTACTTAAAGAAGACAAATTATGTCATTTGTTGGAAAGTGGATGGAACTGGAGATAATCCTATTAAGTCAGTTAGGCCAGTCTCCGAAAGACAAATATGATTTCTAATCATGGGGCTTAGATTTTACATAGATATGTTAGTTTTCTACATATGTATGATATGAAATTGGAAGTGAAACTGTTTCCTAGGGACAAAGGGACTAATGGGTGTATTCTTAACATGCAGTATGTACATCTTTGAAAACTTCAAAAATAGATAAATAAAAAAGTCATTTGAAAGGAGATATGCATCTATGTCATCCATCATTTTTTAACAGGGAACCTAGGGGATGGTCTCAGTAGTAAGCAGACTCAGTGGTAAGCAAATTCTCCATATGTCCCTGCTTTCTTGTGTTCTGTAGACCTCAACCAAATAACCAATAAAAATGAAAAACCCAACTGGATACAGAAAGAGAGAGAGAGAAAAAACAAAAGAAAGAAGAAAGGAAGGAAGGAAAAAGGAAGGAAGGAAAAAGGAAGGAAGGAAAAAGGAAGGAAGGAAAGAAAAAGGAAGGAAGGAAAAAGGAAGGAAAGAAAAAGGAAGGAAGGAAAAAGGAAGGAAGATGAAAGAAAGTGACATTAAGGAAGACACTAAACAAAGTGTCCTTATTTTTTTAAAGTTAAGAACCCTGAAGAAATGTGTTCCCAAACCCCTTCTCTGAGAGAGAGTCAATTCTTCCCCCACCCCCCCAGAGTTAGACAGAGCTTTATTAGAAATAAAGCAGGCCTGGAGAGAAAGGAAGAGGGCAGGAACAGAGAGGAAACACAGGAAGAGAGACAGAGTCTTAAGGCAGGAGAGACAGGGTGAAGATCAGACAGGTTTCCATTAGGAAGCCACACATGTTTTCCTCAAAGGTCCACAGATTTCATATTTTGGACTTTATAGGTCACATGCAGTTCCTGTCACATACTCCTACTTTAGTATAATCTTACAAGGACATTAAAACTGTTTCTATTTCATGTATTGTACAAACCCAGACTTCATGATAGCTTTGAGTGTAGATCTAAGTTTATCAACACCAATTGTAAAAATACCAGAACTTTGGAAGAACATGTAGATCCACAGTCGTATTCTTTTCTTTTGATGTTAGAAACACATACAGGGCTTTGAATTGCAGTTGAAACACAAGGTAAATGTAGTCAGCCAGGAGAGACTGGCTTGTTGCTCCAATATTCTAGTGTATGAAGATTTCAATCCTGAAGCTTCAGTTATACAGAATTCTAGTTGTGATTCTGCCAAACACCTTGTTGAAAGCCAGATCACCAATAACAGTAAGGGATATGGAGGATGGTGTCAATATAGATCCTATAATCATTAGGAATAATATATTAAAATATCAAAACTCTCATATGAATACTTTGAGACATTGTGTTTGAAGCTGCATGCATGTGTGCAGGTGAACATGCACATAGTATGAGTCCTATGGATCTACTTTTCTCTGCCACTCTGGTGTTGGGACTATGGCCTTAATTGGTTCACATGTAGAAGTAATATTTAGGAACTCCTGGTCATCGTGGCTATAGAAATGAATATAAATTTATGTATAATGTATTACTTACACTCTACTATTCATGTCATAGTTGCTTGCAATGCATGAGAGTACCCAGTCTTGCATGACCATCTGAGACAATGGTTCTCTCCAATTCTTCCATGGAATGGAATGAGCTAAAACTCACTAATTGCCACCAGAATAAAGATATGGCATCTAAACTGTGATTGTCGGGTAGAAATAAACCCAATATTGTGTAACAGACTAATCTTCTAAGACATATTTTTCTGGAGAAGTTGCTTAGTAAGGACTCAGTATATAAGTAGAGAGATTTCCATGTGAGGCACAAATTCCTATACTGAAGACAAGAATTATTAAACATGACCAAGGCAATGTTACACACAAAAGATCTTAGCTCTCTAATAAAAGTTTCTGAAGAAATTGAAATGGATGAAATTCCTGTTCAATATTTCAAAAATAATGACAACTATCTCAATCACATGAGAGGGGAGAAAGAAATGTTAAGGGGGAAATACATAGCATGAGCAGGAGATTATATATGAGAAGAAAGTGAGGAAGGGACTCTGGGGTAAAGGGAGCGACCCAGAGAAGCACAAGGGCACAGTGGAAGGCAGTAGGGAAAGGAATGACTAAAACATAGAAGGATGAATGGGAATGAATAATGACACATTTGTGTAGACATGCCGCACTATAACCCACCATGTTGTAGATGAACCGGAAATATAATAAGAATGAAAACTCAACGAGATCCAAGAGAATACTGATGAATGAAATTAGAATGAAAATGTAAGTTGCCTTAGAAAGTCAGAAGTGACATTGTGAAAGAAACCTTGAAAGTCCATTTTTAATAGCCACAATCACACACACACACAGCAGATAGGAAGCCAAGGAGAAAAGGAGAGAAGGAAGGAAGAAAAAAAAAGAAGGAAGAAAAGATAGAAGGAAGGAAAGTGAGGTAAAGGAAAGAAGCAACCAAATTTCAGTAATTTACCAAGGAAATGGAAAGCATTGAACGATGCTCTCAAAACACTGATGAAAGAAATCTCAAAGAAAGCTCCAAAAGATGCTAAGATTCCCATGTCTATAGCTTATCAACATTAATGTTGTCAAAGTGTCTGTACTTCACATAGGGATCTACAGAGCCAACACAATCTCATTATAACATCAGTGTCATTTAAAATAGAACTAGACTGAGGAATTATAAAATTCACATGGACACACAAAAGATTGCAAATAGCCCAAACAATATGAATCAAAAAGAACAGGGCTAGGAGGCATCATAATACCTGATTTCAAGGCATAGTACAGAGCCACAGCAAACATTATGGCAGTGGCATGAAAACAGGCCCCTAGACCAACCAACTGACCAGAAGAGAAGACCCCGAAATGTCTCCAAACATGTACAGCCAACTGAGTGCATCGACAGTCAATCAACATCTCAGTAAGTCTTCAAAAACTAATACTGCACAAAGGACACATTGTTGACAAATGGAACTGGGGAAACTGGACTCCAGGCAAAACTAAAACTTGACCCTTATCTTTCATCCTATACAAAAGCCAGCTTTAAATGGGCCAAGGAGCTTAATATAAGATGAAGAATTTGGAGCTCCTAAAGGGAAATGAGTATGAAAAACTTGATCAGATTTTTCCACATAGAGTTCCCAAAGCATAGGAAACAAAAGCAGACAGACAAGGAGGATTTCTTCTAATGGAAATGCTTCTTAAAAACAAAGGAAATAAAAATACAGCAATGAGGCAATTTATAATGAAGAGCCTTAAGAGTGCATCATGTAACAGTCTCAATCAGAGAGACCATAAGATCTCAACAGGTGCAGAAAATGAATTTGACAAAATTCCTTAGAGTCACTGTGAAACATTTCAACAAAGTGAGATAGCAAGGTACTTCCTGGAACAACTGTGAAAACCCTATTTTTCCCCATTGACTCCTCCCAGTGTGAGAGGTGTTAGAATTGAATTGAACTTACCTTCTCCATAAAAAACTCTTCTTTGCTAAGGAGACTTTTAACATCATTTGCCACAGTGTCAATGAAGTAATTTTGCAAGTGGAAAACCTTTGAAAAGTAAGGACAGCTAATGTACTCTAATAGTTTATCTGTTAAGGATTTACCCTGCTCTTCTGAGAACAATTGTGGAGATTTAATGTTCGCCTTGAGTTCTTCCAGTGGCACGTGCAAATCCTCAGCAATGTTCTCCAGGGATGCCTCATCCAGGCCAAAGGAAGATCTGCAGAGGTTCAAAGTCTCTTCCAACTTCTCTATGTCATTTTTGGTCAAGCCCATAAATGGGATGGTGGCCAATGCTCTTGGCATTACAGATTCCTTCCAGACCTTCTGTTTTAGTGCATCCCTCTTCTGGTCTATGGTGGAATGAGTCACAGTTGGCAAAGTGAGCTTGAAGAGGTGGCCTTTCTGGGCTGGGAGCTCCCTCAGAAGGGTGGTCTCCAGCTTTGGGAAGTCAAAGTCAGACACATCAAAGTTAGAGACTAAGAAGACTGGAGGCTCCTGCTGGGTAACTTCCTTAAGTATACTGGAAATGTAATTTCGAATCTCCTTTAAGACATTCTCTCTATTAAATCTCTGAGGACGACACCGTTTTTGAACCACTAGATCATGATCTGTGTGGGTTCGTACAAAATAGAAACTCCTATTCGCTTGCACAATGGCTTTGGCTAGTTCTGCATCATTATGTTTAAAGCGTCCAGAAGAGACAATAATGAAGAAGTCATACTCCTCAAACTTGATTTTCTTCAGATAATCATGTGGTTGGAAGGCAGTGGACCCGATGCCAGGCAGGTCCCATAGTGTTACACTGGGACACTTGGAGTATGGGTATGATGTCCTCTCCATGGTTGTACATATGACTCCAGTGGAAGCAGCCGCACCCTCTTCATCAAGCCCCACTCCCTGCAGAGCATTGATGAGACTGGATTTTCCAGCCCCAGTCTCCCCCATCACTGCAATGTTCAGTGGGGCTTTCTCAATGTCACTCAGAGCATCTCTGATGGCAGAAACTGTTCCCTGAAGGTTTCCATCCTCTAGGTATGATCCAATCAAGGTGATTAATTCCTGAGACAGGACTTTGGTTTCCATCTTGAAATTTTGAAGATTGGAGTCAAGGCTGGAGGTCAAAACAGGGTCCTCCTTCTGGGGGGATGTAGAAGAGGAGGTCTGACCCATGACTGGGAGTAGTTGATAATACTAAAGGGAGGAAAGAACCAGGAAGTTCAAAGAATTAGTTCAGACAGAGCTAGCCAGCGGGAAAGCAGAGCCCCTATAATGGCCCCACATTGCAAATAGGCTTTCCCCCCTTTACTCAAATGCTCAGGACTCAACTGCATTTACTTCTGGCATGGATGTAGATTTTGACTCAACTCAGAGTCCTTTACCCTTGACCATTTTCCTCTTTAGAGCACTTTGAGTTCTTCAAGGTCAAATTCAAACTTATAACACCTGCACTAAGGAGGTCAGGCTATGAAGCTCATGTTTGAGGTCAGCCTGGGCTATGATAGCAAGACCTTTGTCTGCAAAAGAAATTACCCAAGTACAAAGCTTTGTCAGTCTCTTCAAATAAGGTCATATTATGACAAGTAAGTTGAGTTTCAGGCTTTCAGTTTTACTTTAATAATTGACATGAATGGTAATTATTCAAATTCAACTGGAGAGCACAACCCATGTTCAGAAGAAGTGGTCTTAAGGATTTTGGAGACCCTTGTTGTATCTATCCTGGGTTTCCTATGACTGTGATATCTAAGAAACTCCTTTTACTCTTTGATGCTCAAAACCCTCTGTTTTGGCAATCAAAACCATGTGGTTGTAGTGGTCATAGGCTCTGGTGTGGGGGAGCTGCCAATGTGGTTTTGTGAAATTCTGCATGATATGCCCATCAATTTTCCATCTAAATATTTGTGTTTGCATCCGTGAATTACTACTGTTGTCTATGCTGGCCATGGAAGCTGCCCTATAGGAGTAACTATAGAGTAACTCACAATGGAGTTGAGAATAAGCAATGCTGAACGCTCAGCTGGAAGTGGGAAGTCTGTGTCACCCCCTCCAATGCTCAGTGTAATGCAGAAGAGACGGCAGAAAGGATGTAAGGACTGGAGGAAGGCTGGATGTTTTGACAATGTACAAAAGAAATGTTACCCGGAAGGGTAAACACTCAAATAATTCAGTCAATTAGTGCCCTAATGAGCTGTAGAGACAGTCATCAAGAGACTAAATAAAATGACCAATAAATACTTGAAAACGTTTTCAATAGCCTGAGCTATCAGAGAAGAGCAAATTAAAGCTGCTTTGAAATTCCATCTGAACAAAGTCAGAATAGCTACCATCATGAAACACACTAACAAAAACAGCAAATGCTGATGAGAACACAGAGAGGGGAACCGTTCACTGTCAGAAGCTGGTGCAGCTCCTCCAGAAATAAGTACGAACTTTCTTAAGAAAGTTCATCGCTGGCCCAGGAATCCCATTGATTCAACCTGAAGGACTCTTCGTCAACAGACCACAGAGATGAAAGCACATGCATGAAATGAAGTCAGTGTAGATATCTGTATACAGAAGAATGGACAAAGGAAACATGACAGAGACACAATGGGATTCCATGTAGCTGGGAAGAAAAATGAAACCATGACATTTTCAGAAAAGTGAGTATAATTGGAATCATTGATCAGAGAAAAGAATCCAGATCACAGCAAGACAAATATCCCACATTGTCTTTCACAGGGTGAACCTAATCTTAAAAGCATGTGTGTCTGTACCTGTGTTAGATCACAGTTTCAAAAAGGGATCATGAAAGGCTGAAGAGGTTTAAGGGAGGTGGGCAATCAAACAACAAGATTATATGATATTTTACAGAAAAATAGTAAATACCTCTGCATGATCCTCAAGTCAGTACTGAGCATGGCATACTCTCTGAAGTGTTTGGAAAACCACAACCTCAGTAATGTCATCATTGAAGGAGTTTATACCCTGCCATAGAGATAGTTTCCTCAGTGCAGATAAAATAGTTGATCTGAGACAGAGAAAAACACCACTTAGAAGCTTCCTCTTCCAAACCCAACCCAAAGACCTTCCTTTTCCACAGGTGGTCCAGGTAAAGCTCATGTCTTCTCACAGATTCACTGTTCACTAGGTGATACCAGTGGGTGTTCTGATCCTAGAACTGGATTCCCATGGTGTAAAAAAAATAAACAGTTACAGCAGAGCTGGGTGTGGTGGTACACACCTTTAATCTCAGCACTAGGAGTCAGAGGTCGAAGGATTTCTTTGAGTTGGAGGCCAGGCTGATTTTCATGTTCTAGACCAGCCAGAGGCACACAGAGTGATCCAGTCTCAAAGAAAACAACAAATAAAAACACCAGCTACAACTACAAACATCCACCCCAAACAGGTTACAGCATTGACTCTGAGGATCTAGCCACACAGCCTGCCCTCCTTCTTCAAGCTTAAGTTCTCCTCAGAAGAGCAACAGACCCAGGAATGCACAGGTGATAGAAAAGTTTGTTGCTGTCTTGATGGTGGGTTGGGGTCTTCTGTGGTGCAGAAGACAGAGAAGGGTCCTACTGAGCGAAATAAAGCAGAATACAAACTCCTCTGCCCTGGTGCCAGGAGTTCATCTTCCATGTCATAAGTAAGTAGGATTTTTAGTCAAGCTACACTTAGAAATCCTTCACATACCTGCTCCTGAGTGATGATGTGAGTGGACCTCCTGAGAGGTCAGGTCTTCTCTGGAAGCAAGGTCACTGGGGTAGCTATCCTAGGGAATCCTCTAAGCTGGGATGTTTGGGAACCAGATGGGATGCAGAGTGCCTGTTCTGGTGTTTGAGGAGATCAGAACAGCTGGTAAGTGAAGGTTGATCTGCCTGGGTTTCCTTCCAGATGCTGCTGCATAGTCTTTGCTCTCTGCTCTTCACGTCCTGGATCGGAATACTGCCTTCCTGGTGTGGGTAGGGTTTGGTTTCTATTCTTTGAACCAGCTGACGGGTTTACACAAATCAGCTGACTAGGTTTCACATCCTCCTTCAGAGAGGGAGGCGGAGATCTGCTGAAGTGGCCTGAGTCCAGCTGCAGGGCTTCCTGAGTGCTTGGGTACCATGGTAACCAACTCCAGTGTCAGCGCTCCCTGGCACTGACCACTCTGCTTCCTATCTCAAGACCCTCTGCTCAGATGATGGCGTCTATTGCTGGGCAGTGTTGACTTTCAGACCCGGGGAGCCCAGGGTGCAAGGGTTGCAGACATTTGCTGTACCCCACACCCTTGCTTGCTGTCCTGTTGACTTTCTCTCTCTCCCCCAGTGGACACTGTAAGTGGACATGTGTTTGTAGGGCTGTTGTCACTCAGGTCCCATTCACCTTACTGTGAGACAGCATTCTCACCGGCTCAGACTTCACCAATTAGGCAAGGCTGCCTGGCAAGTGAGCTCCAGGGAGAAACTGACTGTCTCCCTAGCCACTCAGGGGAATTTCCAGTGTGATGGTGAACATTAGGTTTAGAGGATAACCTTACAGTGCTTGTAAAAACAACATTGTTGTAGCTTCTGAAAGTCCTGAGGAAGTTCCTCCTCCTTGAATGTTCCCTGTCAGCTGCCCGAGATGGACCACTTCCTGGTGCTGTTGGGCTATTCTTAAAACAATAGCTAGCTGTTGTAAAACATTTCACTGCCCCAGCTATTTCTAAAAGGTAATGGGCCACAAGATTAAACAGGCTAGGACAGGTGTCTCCTTGATGGGTAAGGTGACCTGCTGAGGTCCCATGCTACCTAAGTCAGAAGCTCATTTTTTAGTAAAAGTTGTGGGGGAACTGTAGGTCCGTGGCCCCTGTTTTGGGTAACTGTTGCCTTGCTTGCTGACCCTGACCTTGATATCCTCCCTATGCTAATTCCCCCTATGCTAATTCCCCACCAGATTCCACCTTCCTGAATGCTTAAGGGAAGCTCCTTGTCTGTGAATCCAGCATATTGGGCATTACCTGCTTAGATGCAAGATTGTAAAACATCAGGAGTGGGGTGGGGATTTAGCTCAACTGTAGAGTGCTTGCCTAGCATGCTCAAGGCCCGGGGTTCCATCCTCAGCTGAAAAAAAAAAAAAATCAGAAGCGAACTTCTGCCATCCGGGGTTCCCTCATTGTGCTGTAAGTCTGTATTTAAGACCTCCTCCCTCCTTCAATAAATGACATTCGACATTCAAAAAAAAAGAAGAGGGGGTCAAGAACATGGGACCTAAGTAGGCCCTCTGAATGTGGGTGACAGCTATGTGACTTGATCTGTTTGTGGGGTCCCTGGCAGCAGGACCAGGACTTATCCCAAGTGTATGAACTGGCTTTTTGGAGCCCATTCCCTGTGGTGGGATACCTTGCTCAGCCTTGATACAATGGGGAGGGCCTAGGCTCTCCTTCAACTTGGTATGCCAGACTTTGTTGACTACTATGGGAGGCCTTACCCACTCTGAGGAGTGGATGGGGGCAGAGTGGGAGGGAGGTGAGGAGGCGGGAGAAGGGGAGGGAGGGGGAACTGGGGTTGGTATGTAAAATGGAAAAAAATTTTAATAAATAAGCATATTTAATAATAAAAAAAATTAAACAGGCTAATGGCAAAGTTCTGCTTTTGTATGAGACTCTTGCTTGCTTGGATGGCTGAGGCACATGCTGGACATCTGTTATAAAATCAAGGCTTTCTCACACCCAGAAGGATATGAGTTAATTTGGCTCCCCAAAATTATATCTTTGTGGGTTTTTTTTCCTCCTAAATAATGCTTTGGCTAACAATTGTCAGCGCCTTACCTAGAGAACTCTCTCTGGTCCTGGCCAGTCTTTTTGTTTTTGTTTTTTAATTTAATAATAACAAACCTCTGATTTACTAAAGTTAAAACTTGGACTGAAACCTACTCTGAAGGACCCCAGCCCCACAGCCCCACAAGGGAAATGCTGGAGCAGGGAAAAGCACTGACTCAGACTCCTGTCTCTGTAGTGTGTGTCCCAGGGGTGAGAAGTCTGTGCCTGCTGAGGCCAGGGGTGGGTTTGGTGAGGGTGGGGTTCAATTTAATGACATGCTGGAGTCAGTTTAATAGAGAGTGGACTTCTCCGTGGGATCAGAAACTGGTGTTCTCCATGAGGATGGAGGAAAAGTTTCTCTGCAAAGTGCAATGCAGCGGGTGGGAAGCTGGAGCCAGGAAGACCAGCCATGTTGCTCTCTGAGGTTCAGGGAAGCTCTGGAGTTGACTACCCCTCTAGCATTTCCTGGCAGGATCTTAATAGAAAGTTGGGTAAAGAGGAGCAGGGGTGGATAATGAGAGAGAGAGGGTGAAAGAGAGAGGCAGAGAAGGGGAGGGCGGGAGGAAAGAAGGGAGGGAGAGGGAGAGAGAGAGAGAGAGAGAGAGAGAGAGAGAGAGAGAGAGAGAGAGAGAGAATCCAGGGCATGGGCAGACAGACCCTGGAGCTCTGACTTAAGCAAAGCTGCAGGGTACTCAGCACAAACTCTACCTACTGAGGTCTCCATATTGCCCAGAGTTTTGGACAATGTGACCCACTGTTGTGTAACAGATTTCTCTGAGAGTGAAACATTCCATCCTGCTCGGAAGTTCTTTAAGCAGAGAGGTAAACAACTCAAAATACCTTCAGGTCAAAGACCCCAGACTCCTGGGATACTTTTGGCTGCGGGAGGGTGCCCCAGAAACCAAGACTCCAAACCAGCAGATGCAACAAGCAAGAGGAATTTATTCAGCGTTTGCTCAAATGGACTCTCTGCCCAGGTCAGTCAGAGAGCACCGAGCAGTGGTTACAAGCATTTTTAAAGGCAAAAACCACAGAATTAGCATAAGACACCAGGTGGTCCGGGATTGGCCCAATTTAATATACTCCAATTGGCCCAATATACTCCAGCAATCATTTTGCTACTCTGGAAATTTTGTAACACTTGTCATAAACTGGTTGGCTCAGGGAAAATCTAGGGGGAGCGGTTATCCTGGAGGGGAGTTCACATAGTTACAGGCTTGTGATTGGTTGACATTTGACCTAGTTTGCTGGACTAGCCAGATGGTCCTTATCTTGGGTCCCATTTGGGGAATTTCCAAACAGGAACTTATACACGTTTGTTCTTTATCTACGACTACAGACCTTGTCCCAGGGCCGGCATCTGGACTCTGAAACTTTTTAATTATTTCCAGGGAGGGGAAGGGTCAGTGCTTAACGCAAGCAAGTTTACAGAAGCAAAATTAGCAATTAGCAATTGTAAAATGTAACTCTAATTTTTTTCTTTCACAGAAAGTCCATGAAACTGACTAAATTTGCTAGACCCTTCCCTGCCAGAGTAAGCAATAAAAGCTGAGGGTCCTTCTTAAAGCTGAACTGCAAAGAAAACTCCAAGCTGCCTGGAAGAGGGTTAGACCAGAGTCACTCAGAAAGGAGACTCTCCAATCTGTTGAGCTGCTCCAGGTTTCCTAGCTTTTGTGAGCTGCTACTGATGCAGGGGTGGGCCTTGGTGATGCATCTCTCTTTGAGTATTTCCTGCTCCTGTAACTCCTCACACATATTCCAGTAAGCAATCCCAATAAAATTTACTGGGTCACCAAGTTGGCCTTTGGTCTTAGCTTGAAAGGAAAAGTATCAGTTCAGGACCCCCAAGACCAAGTTCTCAGCACAAGGAGATTGATTTGCCACAGAAGGACAGAGGGCAGGAGTAGGAGACAAAGGCAAGAGGTAGAGGACAAGGGAGAAGAGGAAGGAATCAGTGGAAAGGGCAAAGGACGGCCTCTGGATATAGGGGAGACAGATGTGGCACATAGAAAAATGGAGGTTTAAAACGATACAAGGGAAACACTGTGTTAGGTTCAAGTGTTTAATTATAATTGGGCATGCTAATTAGGAGAGCCAAAGCAGGCTTCTAGATTACTGGACTTTGGTAGTCAGGCTCAGGAGGAGGACCAGCCAGCTAAGGAAATAGACCCTGATGGCTAGCTTTAGGAATGTAACCTAATAGTTTTTAGCAAGGCACGGGGAATGTTAGAGAAGAGGAAGGCCTGCCAGAGCCATGTTCATCATGCTTGTGCTGGTCAGAGTCACTTTAATCTGTGTTTTGTCTGTGATGGGCCTCTATCTGAGGTGAGTAGGTGTGGGTTCTGTCTACAGAAAAATTAGTCACACAAGACTCACCGGCCTGAAATCCACACTGTCCATCTCCATTTGCTCACTCACAATACAATTTATGTCATTCTCTAGGGCTTCTTCCCACCTCTCAGGTAAACTTTAACCTGTGCACCATCCTCCATCCCATACAACCTTGTTCTCTCCTTCACCAAAACCCTTGGTGCACATGTTTCCAAATATCCAGGTAATCTATGCAGATTTCCATGAAGCTCAGTACCCTGTCTCCTCTCTTCCAGGATCTGTCATCTCCTGTTCCCAGTGCCTGACTTCTCCCAATACATTTAGCCAGGGGTGAGGGTGGGTCTCAGGCCCTGCAATCCTCTACCTAATAGAGTAATGATTGTGAAATCCTCCTGTATTGAGTAATAACTCTGGCCACCTTTTATCTTATTTCTTTTTTAAATCAGTTGAGATAACATTACCCAGAAGTATTTGTGTCGTGTCAGAAATCACTGAAGTTGATTCACACTGACACACACCTTTCATAGTCTCTCCACTTCTGAGGTCTTGGATGTCTTAATGAGAAGGCAGAGAAAGTGTCACTCACAGCTCACATGGGCTTTCAGAAGCACAGTTTTGGAAGGTCTGAACCATTTCATGCTCTTCTGAGCAGAACAGGAAGTGGGGTGTTAGAAAACACAGGATGGCTGTGGGATGACTCACGACTGACCCTGCTGAACTCAGTGCTGGGTGGAGTGGGTCACTGCAAATGCACAGGGCAAGTGTTTCTCTCTTTCCTTTCCTGGGTTTTGCAGGATCCGAGGAGTGTCTCTGTGCTGTGTTGTCACTCCTGTGTTCAACAGTGTTGTCCTCATTGGATCTGCTCATTAGTCATTTACCACCATATCTCACCATTCCAGGAACCTGCTGAACTCCTGCTCTTTAGCTCTGACCTGACTGTTAACTGCAGAGGTTCGTGATGGAGACCCAGTACACTGCTACCCACAACCCCATGCACAGTGGGGAAAGTTAAAGTGGCTGCTTTCTGACTCAGGCAGTAAAACAGCAGCAAATGACCTTGCAGGTGTAATTTTTAAGAAGAGAAAAAGGGGAGATCTGTGATGCAGTGTGCTAGGATGAGGTGGTATATTTGATCAGGCATGTTAATTAGGTTAGCCAAAGGGGGCTGTTGATTGCTGGCCTTTAATACTTTGTCATCTGGACCCTGGTAGTCTTTGTCAGGAGGAGGATTGCCAAAAAGGAATTCACCTTGGGGGCTAGCTTTAGGGATGTAATCTAACAGTTTTCAGCAAGGCGTAGGGAACTAGAGAGAAGGGCAAAGCCTGCCTGACCCCCATTGTCAAGTGGTTTAGTGTCCCCTAACTCCCAGCTTTTTGATTTATTATTGTGTGGCTTGGTGTTGAGAAAATTGACATCATTCTCTCTGACTGTTTCCTGCTGACCTTGGGGTATAGTCATTAAGGGACCCAAGGGGGTTGTCGGTCAAGGCTGGGAAAAGCAGGCTGTGTCAGTTGATGTCCAGGTTCTGTGGGACCATCTGAGGCTAGGGAAGTGTAGTCTATGATGCTGGACCAGGATCTAGATTCCAAGGAAACTGCAGGTATTGGTGCTAGAGTTTGCTGGAGTACTTACTCTGTAATTGATTTGAAGTCTGTTAGGACAGCTTGATGACTTCCTGGACAGAGATAAAGTTAAGGTGTCTAGAAAAAAATTTCTTTTCTCATTTGTACATTTGAAAATGTTAGGTTCATATTCCTGGTAGTTGAAAAAAGTAGTCCAAGACCAGGGAAACAGGGGAGAGATCCCAGGGAAAGAGGAGAGATTCCAGGGTAAGGGGAGAGTTCCCAGGGAAAGGGGGATTTCCAAGGGAAAGTAAACAGATCCCAGGGAAAGGGGGAGATACCAGGGAAAGGGGAAAGTTCTCACCCTTAGGAAAAGGCAATAGGCAGGAAAATTTAGGCTATTGAATTGCAGGAGTACTTATCTGTAGTCTGTTCTTTTGTTTTCGAGAGGATCCAGGAAAATTAAGATCACCTACACACACACACACACACACACACACACACACACACACACACAGACACACACAGAGTTAATTGAGGGAACAACTGTTATCTGAAAGCAGGGTCTGGTTGTGTTGAGAAGAATACAATTTGAGAGGCTCTTGTTATATCAAGACTTTTTTGGGACTGTCTAGGTGGATTTTGAAATTGAAATACTGTAGGAACACAGATGTTTGCAGAGGCTCTTGGCAAACAGTGAGAGGTCCAGTCTGTAACATGTTTGAGTGTTGGTGTGGAAAGGTTCAGAGAATTTGGCTTTGATTCCCTAACTGGGACTGGGATGGTCAAGGGAACAAGGGGTCAGTAGTGGGGGTAGAGAATTGGCAACTGGGGTATCAGTAGCAGTAGAGGGACTGTGATTAATGGAAGACTCTGAAGAGAGGTTCAGTGCCAGAGTCCAGCTCCAAATGAGGGCGGGGTCTGAAGACGGGTGGTCTTGGGGAGGAATCAGACATGGGATACTTCTTAGTTTCATTTTAGGAGAGATGAACAAGGCAGAAGCATATCTTTATGTGGCTTGCCCTACTCTGATGGGAGCCATCCTCAATGGGACAGGTCCCAGCAGAGGAGGTAAGGTGCTGACAAGGGAAAGAAGTGAGCCAGGCTGTGGTGGTCAGGAGCATCTTGCAGCCTGACTGACTAGCAGCCAGAGTGCTACTTTATTTATACAGAATTTAGTAAGCAGGGATACACTCATGATGTTCCAAAGCATAGATCATATCAGTTTTGTTTTTGGAAATGTGTTTCAATTCCTTTTGCTCTTATTTGAGTCATCATTAATAAACTATGAGAGAACAAATATATTATTTCTAATCATTTCCCTCAAGTTTTAACATCCTTTATAAACAGATTTATCATTCTTACTCATTAACCCCATAACCCAATTTTTAAACATCTAGAGGCACATGACAGCCTTTTCTCAGGCTGGTAGCTTTGGTTGCCTCAAGGACACTAGACCAAAAGAAAAATCTTCAAGCCTTACTTGTCCTTCCCTCAATCCCTCCACACTTCTCTCTCTACCCTAAAATAGGGAGGTCCTGACATCTCATTCTTTATCATCTTTCTACTCCATTCTTTGCTCATCAATATGTCTCTATGTAGGACAGAGTTGGATGCCACATACTTGTCTGAGTGTACAGTGAGAAGAGGCTTATAATCTGAACTGTGGCCAACTCCTCTAGCCTACTGAATCTTGTTTACCTTTTGAAGTTTTCTTTGTTTTGAATATCTTGTTCCTGTGTAAATACAGGGACAGATGTTTCAAGAATGCCTTATAGCTTCACAAAGAGACCTCTGGCTTCTTTGTTGTCCCAACCTCCAAGACCTTCATGTAGATAAGAATGTCTCCCTAGAAAGAGGGATTAGTATGTTCAGGACTTTCTGGGGGAAGATTAGAAGCAACATTCCTGGGAGAAGGTGTAAATGATTCATAAGACAATTTCCATCAATCCAATATTGTTGAAATATTAAAAGTGCCCCATGTATGCAACAGGTGCAGATGAAAACCAAAGGTGGCATGGCAGCCATCATGCAGCTCAGCTCAGTTGGATCTTTGTCAAGCAGCTGTGCTGTCTTTATGACTTCTGCCATTCCATGCAGATATGACAATGCCAGTGCAAAGAAAGCAGTGAGAGGCATTGAAGGTCGTATCAGTGAAGTTGAAGAGAGAGTTTGTTGGATGATCTTCACCCAAGTGATGGTCATGAGAATGCATGTATGTGTCAGAGAGGAGATGGATTGGGTATAGTCGTATATTGTAATTGGGCGTGTAGTATTTATTCAGAGAGTTTGATGTCTGAAGATTGTAGTTGGGTGTTTTTTTTTTCCTCTTTGTTTTTTACTCTTTGGGGCACACCACTAAGCTCCCAAATAAATCACAAGGAGTGTATTCTTTCTTATGAATGCGTAACCTAACCTTGGCTCTTTTTCTTCTTTTTTTGCCAGGTTTTCATAAGTTATCCCATTCATTTCTTTGTCCCTGGGCTTTTATCATTTTCTATTTCTGTATAACTTTCCTTTCCTTCTTATTCAGTGTCTGGCTGTGTGGCCATGTGGCTGGTCCCTGGCATCCTCCTTCTCTCCCCCATTGATCTCTTTTTCTCCTATTAATTCTTTCTGCCTGCCAACCACACCTATCTGTAGTGGATAGCCATCCCAGAATTGGCCTGGAAGTCCCAACCCCCACTGAGGCTTCGGTAATGGTCACACCCACAAGGCAAGGCAGAAGAGGAAGCAGAAGACCAAGGATCGGGAAGAGGTCTGTCTCTTGATTCCTGGACTCTGGACGCTGGAGATAGACCGAGCAGAGTTCTCCAGAGAACACGGCCGGACTGCACTATACCCTTGCCAGACCCTGTAACCTACCCCTTCATTTGTAAGTACCCCACAAAATAAACCTCCCTTTTAACTTTGTGAAGTGGCCTTAATAATTTCACCAATATCTGGCACTCACGTGGGGCAAATTCCAAAGGCCTAGGCGGCTCCCTCCCTCAGCCTCCTCCCCGGCTGGCGGGTACCTAAACCCACCTGCAAAGTTCCATTTAACCAGGGGATGCCTACACAGTTCCATTCCCAAAAAAGGGAGCATCTAGTCCTGTCTCAGTTCCCTAGCTTATCCCCCAGACCAGCAAAAACCGCTGTGAGTAAGGCATTCCCACTCCTCCCTGAGTGCCGGCTCCCCCCCATCTTGGCTCCTGCCTTCAGCTGCCGCCAGCCAAGGTCGCCAGCAGGCCTTGCTTTGGAGCTATACCAACGCCTCCTGCTGGCTGAAAAGTGCTACTGCACCGCCCAAAACCACAGAAAGGTAAGCTTCTTTCAAGTAAAAGTACTTGATAATTTTACACCTTAAAACTGACTAACAAATTTTGAGTAATTCTTGTAATATGGCTGACAACATTACCTCACAAGAATTTAATAACCTTTTTGCCTGTATGATGAATGAAATTTTCCTGGAAATATACGACCTCCCTAAGACATATCTGGCCTGTACCATTTTGACATTCATTGTAATAATTCACACAGTGTTCAAACACTGGTGTAATAATAAGAACAAAGATGAGTCATTATTGGCTCATAAAAGATAACAATGAAGGCTTACAGAAAAAGATTCTGTCTATGGAATCTGCTGACCAGGACTTACATAAAAAGATTCTCTTTCTGGAATCTGCTAACCAGGATTTACAGGCTTTAAAAGTTAGCAATGAAGGCTTACAGAAAAAGATTCTTTCTCTGGAATCTGCTGACCAGGACTTACATAAAAAGATTCTCTTTCTGGAATCTGCTAACCAGGAATTACAGGTTTTAAAAGATAGCAATGAAGGCTTACAGAAAAAGATTCTCTCTCTGGAATCTGCTAACCAGGATTTACAGGTTTTAAAAGATAGCAATGAAGGCTTACAGAAAAAGATTCTTTCTCTGGAATCTGCTGGCCAGGACTTACATAAAAAGATTCTCTCTCTGGAATCTGCTAACCAGAATTTACAAAACAAGCTTGTACCCAAAATTGCTTTTATTGATAATAAATATGAGTATTTAATGGATAGAACACTAACTCTCCAGAGTGAAGTTGTAGCTACTCAGACAATATATAAGGAAGAAAATTATCATTACTTGATAAGATAAGGTCCATGGAATCATGTGTTTCAGAAGAACATAAAAACTTCCATGATTCCATGAAAAATATGGAATCCCTTACAAGAGAGGAGGTTTACTCCCTGGTACAGACCCTAGGTGCTCATTTACAAGCCCTGGAGGAAACTCTAAATAAACATGACAAGGGACCTAATAAACAGAAGGGCAAGACCATACAGGTTGTAACATCTCCTCCAAATGGCTCTCATACAATGGCTTATCCTGTTATCATCCATGAGAAGCCAGCAAATGACACACACCCTGAGCAATATACGACATATACATTACAACCAATTTCAACAAGGGACTTTAAAAATATAAAGGAAGCAGTAGTTACATATGGGATACACTCCACATACGTAAAACAGATGTTAAATTCGTGGTCTACCTCACATAGAATCATTCCAGATGACTGGCATCAGTTAATTTCAGCTGTTCTAGAATATAGCCAGCAGTTACAGTGGAAAAGCTGGTTGAGAGAAGAGGCAAGAAATTTAGAACAACAAGGTAAACTCAGAGGTTTTGAGATCTCCCAAGATCAAATACTTGGTGAGGGATGTTTTGCTGACAGGAATGTACAAGCCATTTATGATGAGCATACAATATCCCTATGCCGTACAGCAGCTCTAAATGCTTGGGAAAAAATTCCAGAACCTGGAAAAGCAACTGAGGAATACACAAAGATATTTCAGGGACCACATGAACCCTTCACTGATTTTTTACAAAGGCTGAACACAGCTATAACAAAAGCTGTATCAGATAAAGAATTAAGAAAAGTATTAACTGAGTCCTTGGCATTCGACAATGCTAATGCAGAATGCAAAAGAATACTTACACCATTAAAGATCAGATCAGCTCCTTTGGAAGAATGGATTCAGTATACTAATAGTGTTGAATCTCTTAATTACAGTAATGAGGCTTGGATAAGAGAGACAAATCCCAGAGGTGTAAGAAGGCCCCGTGGTACCAAATGTTTTAAATGTGGTACACCAGGTCATATAAGTAAAAACTGTACATGGGGTAATCCTAGAAGTAATACTCCTTCTAGGAATAGCCTAAACAGAAGACCCCAACCACCTCCTGGATCATGTAGAAGATGTGGCAAAGGCCGACATTGGACCAGTGAGTGCAGATCAAAAATAGATATACTAGGCAACCCTTTAGTAGCGGGAAACGCCTCAGGGGGCCTCTTGCAGGCCCCCAAATCAAATGTGGTAAGAACATTCCCAGCCACTGTGGAAAACATTCCTCTCCAGGACAACTGAATAAACCAATGTCTAATGTAAAAACTGATAATGCAATGGATGATAAAACAGCTCTGATAGATGAATCACAGTTTACAAAGAACACAATAAAACAAATATTTTGGCAGACTTCCATAAATGAACAAAGGCCAAAGCTTAGAATTCGAATTAATGGCTTGGTTCCGGAGGGCCTGGTAGACACAGGTGCGGATGTGACTGTAATTACACCAAAATCATGGCATCCAAATTGGCCTCTTCAGGAGGTAGATGTCCAACTTTTAGGAATTGGCACCCTATCTCAGATTAAACAGAGTTCGAGATGGGTTGAATGCATAGGGCCAGAAGGACAGAGAGGAAGGCTGAAGCCATATGTAGCAAATGTAGCAGTAAATATATGGGGCCGAGATCTGTTACACCAGTGGAATACCCAGATTAAAATTCCTACACTCTCAGAAAAGGAATACAGGCCAATGCATGTTTCTAGGAATACTATCATAAAATGCTATAAAAAACAGTCACCAACCATTCAGGCTGTACACAAACAGAGCACAACTGCTGTTGAACTCTCAGAAGTACCAACTGCCTTACCTTTAAAATGGCTAACTAATATACCTGTCTGGGTTGGACAGTGGCCTTTGACAAAAGAGAAGCTACAAGCTTTAGAACAGCTGGTTTAACAGCAGTTAAATGATCAACACATTGAAGAATCTACCAGCCCTTGGAATTCTCCTGTATTTGTTATTTTAAAAAAAGTCTGGTAATTGGAGAATGCTGACAGATCTGAGAGCTATTAATAAAGTAATGCAGCCAATGGGCTCCCTACAGACTGGGATGCCCTTGCCCTCTCTGCTACCCAAAGAATGGTCTATAATAGTTATTGACTTAAAAGACTGTTTCTTTACCATACCCTTACGAGAAAATGATAGAGAAAAGTTTGCCTTCAAAGTTCCTAATTATAACAATTCTCAGCCAGTCAAGAGATATCAATGGAAGGTCCTCCCACAGGGAATGTTAAACAGCCCTACCTTATGCCAATACTTTGTGCAAAAACCATTGGAGTTAATTTGTGTAAAGTTTCCACACCTATCTTTTTTCCTCCCTTGCTATTGGCCGTTCAGCTCTTTACTAGACCAATCAGGTGTTTTAGATAGGCAAAGAAGCACAGCTTCACAGAGTTAAACAAATGCAACATAACAAATGCAGCATATGTTTGCATCATTAAACAAATATCTCACAGCATAAACAAATGGAACACAACTCTTATTCTACAACAGAGAATGTCTGGACAATTATTGAATTTAGGGGTGTCACTTGGTGGAGGATGTTTGGGAATCATTTTGACAGAAGAAAAGTATGAGTGTGAAAGAAAGATGAAATTGTGGGGAAAGGATGATCATGAGGGAACAGGAGCTGGAGGGTGAAGATGAATACACAGAGTGGGGATTAGGAGAGTATTCTATGTTGAAGTGGGGGTAGGTCTATGGTTACCTTATTATCTGAGTTATGTAGTAGGGTAGCCTGGGGAGAAGTGGGGTGAGTTATAAAAGTGGGGTTGCACAGGATGGGCTGTTGTGTCTGTGTGACTGTTAGCTTTGCTGATAATGGAGGGGTCAGTGTGGTGTGGACATCTGACAGGAAGGAGCTGCCATGTGTACAAAATGTGTAGGCTGAAGTGTAGATTGAAGACCCTATTGTATATGAGAGGAAATGGGGGAGGAGGTCTTTGACTACCTTTGTAGTCTCTGGGCAGGAGTGAAGGGGGTCTGGAGAATGTTGGAGTAGAGAGAGAAGAGTGGAGGGATTGAGGGGAGGACAAGTAATGAATGGGAGTGGTGATATATGAGGTAATAAGTTAATACAGCTTTTATAAGATTAAGACTTTTAGCTTTATCCATGTTAAATTTTAGCATTAATGTTTGAGTTGAGGATTTAATTGAGATATTCTAGAATGAAAATAAACCTTAAACCATGAATGTAGTAGACATCTGTCATTATAGACTATACAGAATATTATAGTTTTCCTATGATTAGGTTTCAACTGAAGGCAGTATCAGGACAGGAAAGGGTTAAGGGGGGAAAGCATCAGCAGCATCAGTATTAGCATCAGCAGCAGCAGCAGCAGGAAGGGCCATGGCAAGGAAGGTTTTATCACATGGTAATTCAGAAGTTGTGCTGGAGCTTTCCTTAGTTATCAACAGTAGAAGATTTGAGTTTAGGAAGGAAGTGGGAGCAGCATTGGGATGAAAGGTGGGGTCTTTGCAGAGGGGAGGAGGGAATATTGGTGCCCTGCAGGTGGAACAAGTGGCTAAGGAGGCAGGGGGAAGAGGTTGTATTGGCTGGAGGATTAGTCAGTCGTATTAGCCCTACTGGGGCCTAAGGATGCAGCAAAACTCCTAGGAGAGAAGGGAGTGGCTGGTTGTTAAGGAGTGGAGATGAGTACAGATGTCTCCCTTCCAGGCCAGGCTGCACTGTGCAGAGTGGGTGGGGCTGACATGGGAGTGAGTGCGGCCCTGCTTGATGGGCAAGGAGTAAGTGTGCTTTTGGAATGTTAGCAGAGCCTAGGTGGATTTGAATGAATTGGGGGACTGCTGCACTTGTTGGCAGTGGGGACACAGTTTGGGCCCCAGGGACCTGACCTGTGAGGCTGTGGGCTCAGGCAGGCTCTGCTGCATCCTGGGCTTGATTGAGGGAAGGATGTTGTGGAGTGGGAAGTAGCAGCCAAGGCCATAGAGGCTGGTCTATCTGGCCTTGGTGAAATCCAAGTAGATGGAGGAGCTGGAAGAGACAAAGGAGATTGTTGGGAAAACAGCTGATCACAAGGAGGAGAAGGAGGAGAAGGAGGGAGGTAGAGGAGGAGGAGGAAGAGAGGGAGGGAGGTAGAGGAGGAGGAGAAGGAGGAAGTGTAGGAGGAGGAGGACGAGGAGGAGGATCAGGAGGAGGAAAACCGGTTCTTCATTGGCTGGGTCAAAGGACAGAGTTTCAATTTTAGCAGCAGAAGAGGGGAAGGCCAGAGGACTTGAAAGCAAGGAGGCAGTGGGATGGTGAGCAGAAGGCATATAGGGAGAGCTTGGAGCAGAGAAAGGAAAATACATAGATGCAAAGGATCTCTTCTTGTATGCTCATAAAAGTTGTAAAGGTCCTTAATAATGCTAGGATCCTGAAAGCTGTTAGATTGATTTTCTAGTGGATATAGGGCCAAGCCTGGGTACTGTAGTGAATGAGCTTAGGAAATTTAATGTCTTAGTGTTGTAGTCACTGGTGATTCTTGAGGAGACATCTCAAAGGTGATGTCAAAATGGAAAGGGAGAGCCCATCACCCTTGGTGGTAGTGGACCAAAGTCGAGATACCAGGAATGTCTGTGAATCACAAGAGGCCAAGGACCAGTCTCTTGGAGGGAGTGGGTGGTCACCCAGGCAACATTACCATGAGATAGGCTTGTGTGGATCTGAGGATGAATCCTCAACCTACTGACAGGTTTGTTTTGGAGGAGGAAAGGGCACCGTATTCAGCGTGACCACCAAGAGCAACAGAGGGAAGCCCCCTCTACCTCCTCCAATCCAGACTGGATGGAATGTGCCTAGCTAGCAGCCAGTCCATAGGAGTCTATGGGAATTCATGGCAGGGTGCAGTCTAACCCAATCCCACAGGACAGAGCTGGGACACTAGGAACTGGATGGCTGTCACCCAATAACCTGGTGACTTGGGAACAACCAGGGTGTGACTGATTAATCTGCCACTATTGGATGAGGGAATTGAGCTCCAGAAGGACTAGAACATGTGAAAAAGAGCTGGGGGATTACCAGCCCATCTGAATCTCAGCACCAATGAGGGAAACCCCTCTCTTCCCCCTCCCCCCCACAGTCAGGCTTCCTCCTGGACCCCATATTAGGCACAAACCACACCCAAACAGTTACTTTCACAGAGAGATCCTTTATTAAGCCGGGAAAAAAGTTAAAGTGGTTGTTTTTTAACTCAGGCAGAAAAACAGCAGCAAATGACCTTGCAGGTGTTTTAAGAAGAGAAAAGGGGGAGGTCTGTCTTAGAATGGGCTATGATGTTGGGGTATATTTTGATTGGACTAGTTAATTAGGTGAGCCAAAGGGGGCTGTGATTGCCGGACTTCAATACTTTGATAACTGGACCTTGGTAGTCAATCTGAGGAGGAGAAAGTAACCAAATAAGGGAATAGACCTTGGTGGCTAGTTTTAGGAATGTCATCTAATGGTTTGAAGCAAGGCAGAGGGAATTGTAGAAAAGACAAAGCCTGCCAGAACCACGTGCATGAGTGGGCTAATGTCTCTTCAGTTAGTATGGAGCTACTAGTACCGGGTCATCAGTTACATACAAATACATGCTGATTGACCCCGTGCAAACACAGAAACACAGACACACACCCAGAGACAGACAGACAGACAGACAGACACACACACACACACACACACACACACACACACACACACACACACACACACATCAGGCACAGTGCCTTGTACCTTCTATTGCTCCAGGATGATGGTCTCTTACAATTTCCTTTGTGACTGAGGAAAGGACCTCTGTGTTCCTCTCAGAGACAGTGGAGGTGTCTTAGCCCTGAGGTGAGCAGATTTAGTTTTGCAGAGATTCTGCTCCCACATGTGACCTTTTGTTGCCAGTCTCACTGTGATATCAAGGCTCTAAAAGGATGTACTTCCCTGTGTCCTGCTGTCCAGGGACGAAGGTGGCTCCTCTCTCTCCCGCCTCATCTCAGGATACATAGGCACAGAATTATGAGTCAGGGCTGCAGGTATGATGAAGTCAGATGGTCTACCCCAGCTCTTCAACTCCTAGAATTGTGTTGTGTCTCCCACAGTGAAACCAAGGAGGAGTCTGTGGTCAGGGCTTAGTCAGGACATCAGTAAGAATGTAGCAGGATGTGTGCATGATAGGGAGAAGGGACGGCTGTGTCTCCAGACAATCAGAGACAGAGCCTGCAGACATCAGCCGCTCTTCCAGTCTCTGCTGCCAGGTTAGAATAGATGACGAGGAGGCGAGGCCACTGTGCCACTGCCTCCACCTGGCCGGCTTCTGGGGGGTGCTGCCTCTGCAGCTGCTTAAGGTGCTGACACGGGCTCTGTCCAGTGGCCGCTGCCTTCTCCAGCCCGGTGTCCTGGGCCAGCTTCTCTCGGCCAACCTGCGTTCCCCAGGCCATCCTGTGACTGCCCCTTGCCGCTTGCAACCCATCCACTCCCCTTGCAGGCACTTTCATGGACCCTGCTCACTGGCTGGCAGTAGCCCACCACCCAAACATCCATCAGGCCTTGCTAGGCTGCTGGCTTCTCTGCAAAGCCATGCAGCGTGCCAAAGAGGGTCTTCCTGGCCAGTCTGGTTCTGTTCGCAGCACTAGTGAACAGCTGTATCTCGGTATACCCGTGGGAGCAAGCCCTGGCCCTGGAGCTCAACCCTTGCCACAGCTGGCAATCTTCCCTGCTGTTATCAAACTTGTGCCATGGCCTATTTAAAGCAAAACAAGCCAAGGGCTTCAGAGGGACCTGTTTTAGCGCTACACTCGCGACACTCTCTGGTTGAAAAGCGCTACTACACCCCCCAAAAAACCGTCGCAAAGATGGTAATACAAGCAAACAGTGTTTCATTTCAGGTAAGAGTACTTGATAATTTTACACCTCGAAACTGATTAATAAATAAACAAATTAATAAAATGTCCTTTACAAGTTTGGAATATTTCTCATAATATGTTGGAAAATATTAGTTCACAAGAATTTAAAAACTTTTTTGCCTGTATGATGAATGACATTTTTTGTAAACTTTATTTTTATTTTATGTGCATTGGTGTTTTGTCCACATCCATGTCTGTATGAGGGTGGGGGATCCCCTGGTACCATAGTTACAGGTAATTATGAGCTGCCATGTGGGGGCTGGGAATTGAACTCAGATCCTCTGGAAGAACAGTCAGTGCTCTTAACTGCTGAGCCATCTCTCCAGCCCCCATGAATGACATTTTATAGGAAATATACAACCTTCCTGGGGTGTATCTGGCATGCACCATTTTGGCATTTACCATAATAATTCACACAGTATTTAAAAAATGGTTTAATAATAATAACAGCTGGACGGTGGTGGCACACTTGTGAGGCAGAGGCAGGTGGATCTCTGTGAGTTCGAGGCCAGCCTAGTCTACAAAGCAAGTTCCAGGACAGCCTCCAAAGCGACATACAGAGAAACCCTGTCTCGAAAAACCAAAAAAATAATAATAATAACAAAGCTGAGTCATTCTTGGGACTGATACAGGCTTTACAAGATAGCAATGAAGACTTACATAAAAAGATTCTTTCTCTGGAATCTGATAACCAGGATTTACAAGGTAGGAATAAAGACTTACATACAGGCTCCTTATTTTGGAATCTGCTAATTTATTACAAGAAGTTCAGTCCATTAATAATAAATATATAGATAGATTTGGTTTTATTGAAAATAAATATGGATACATTATGGATAGAACAATAACTCTCCAAGGTGAAATTGTTCCTACTCAGATACTTTATAAGGAAGAACGATTATCATTAACTAATAAAAAAGGTCTATGGATTCATATGTTTCAGAAGAACATAAAAGGTTGCATGATTCTGTGAGAAATCTGGAATCCCTTGCAACAGAGGAGGTTCACTCACTAGGTGATCATTGGCAAGCCCTGGAAGAAACTCTCAGTAAGGATGACAAGGGACCAAATAAGCAGAAGGGCAAGACCATACAGGTTGTAACATCTTCAAATGGCTCTCATACAATGTGTTATCCTGTCATCATCCATTGGAGACCAGCAAATGATAAACACCCTGAACCATATGTGGAATATACGTTACGACATATGCTGATGAA
Organism: Onychomys torridus; assembly: GCF_903995425.1. Classification (NCBI taxonomy): domain Eukaryota; kingdom Metazoa; phylum Chordata; class Mammalia; order Rodentia; family Cricetidae; genus Onychomys; species Onychomys torridus. The sequence goes on along the minus strand of NC_050450.1, from coordinate 37,321,707 downwards.
AGATTTTTTTAAAAAAATATGAAGAAAGCAGCAGTCATGTATGGCATACACTCAACTTTTGTATGACAGATGTTAAATTCATGGTTTACCTCAAATAGAATCATACCAAATTACTGGAATCAGTTAATTTCAGCTGATCTAAAATATATCCAGCAGTTGCAATGGAAAAGTTGGTTGAGAAAGGAGTCTGGGAACCTGGAACAACGGGGTAAAATGAGGGGTTTTGAGATCTCCAAAATTCAAATTCTTGGTGAGGGACTTGACAGCACTGCTAGGAATGTACAAACTACTGACAACGAGCATACAATATCCCTCTGCCTTACAGCAACTCTAAATGCTTGGGGAAAATTCCAGGACCAGGAAAACCAACTGAAGTATACACAAAGATATTCCAGGGACCACAACAACTTCTCATTGACTTTTGTTTTAAACAAAGGCTGACCTCAGCAATCAGGAGAGATGGCCCCACTGCACACCATGACCAAGAGAGAGCTAGCTCTGATGACAGAGGCCAAGGAGAGCTGGCTCCACACTTCTTGTGAGGGAGTGGTCCCAGTGGCTGGGACCGAGGAGTTCAGCTACCACCTAGACCCACATCCTCGACTTGGTTTGGCCCACCATAACATCTACCCCATCTATGACCTGCGGGAGCATGGGAAGGGACTGGTCCTGCAGAACAACAGCCACAGGTTCTCTAAGACTTGGGGCAACAGCAAGATAACCAAGGGGAGTTTCTGTGAGGGTGTCGTGATCATGGTGTGCCAGAGGCCTTAACCTGGACCAATGGCTCATTACAATGAACATTTGTGGGTAGGGCTGATTGGACAAAAGGGTATACTGTGACACACCATAGCTCCTAATACCACTAGGTCAAATGAAGAGGTTTTAGAGAGATGGGAAAGAGGGAGAGGGATGCAGTTAGCTTGTTTGTTTTGTTCTTAATTAATTTTGGTGGGGGTCTTCTTTAGTAGGGGGACACTGTAGTAGTGAAGGTCAGATCCCAAGGGACTGGGAGGTGAGAAGGATTGGAATGCATGATGTGAAAATCTCAAAGATTCAATAAAGTAGTATGTTTTTTTTTTTTAAAGACGATTTTTCTATATCAGTGATAAATAAACATAATTAGACATAACAAAATAATATAGTCAAGATAACCTCTCATAGGCTTCTCAAAGGCCCATCTCACATTGTGTCACAGTATCAGAAAATCCATAGTAGACAGGAATGGTCAGCAGGGTAGTGGGACAAACCTGTGTCAACAGCTCCACATCCTGGCCCAGTTCAAAGGAGAGCAAATACCAACAAGACCCCTGGGCAATTAGAGAACAGGGGTCAAGCAGGTTTTTTGTTTTTTCTAACAAGTGAAATTACAGGGAGAGACAGATTATAATTAAAGTTTATTTGCCATTCACTTAGTGTGAATTTTCAATTCACTCAGATTGGCCTTGAAAGATATAAAATAGATATGTTTATTTGTATTGGCAAGAGGGCCCATAGATATGTTTACTCATGTGTTTTTTGTTTTGTTTTGAACCAAGCTCCTCCTGGGTGGAGCTTGGCCTATAGTCACAGTCCCCACCTGTTGTGAGTCTCCTGTGTGGGGCTCACGCCTCTTAAGGAGGTGTGCTTATCTACAGAGTGTTGGGTAAAAGAGGCCCCTGTTTCAAAACCTATCAAAGCAACTTGACAAAGCAGACCAGGCTGTGAGAATGCAGAAGTGTGTGAAGACTTTCACAGGTATAAAAGATCCAGGATTCATTTGCCCACAAAATCGCAAATCAAATCCATATTCACATGGGTGATTTACATACGATTTTATCAGAAAAGAGGTTTCCTCATGCTTTCACACAATGTTGATGATTCTTCTACTACTACAGCACAGTTGAGAACTTGCCACGGTGATCGTCTGACTCTGGAAGAGGGAAAGGATGAACCTTCTGGCCCTCCACAGAGAAGGTTTGTTACTCTGGAGTAGGTTATGAGTCAGTGTCAAAGCAAGGCCAAAAGTAAACACTGATTGGAGGAGCTTGTGCCTCATTTTTCAATCATTCTAGTAATCGGGGGCTTAGATATATATGGTCCCACCATCTATTCAAAAAGAACTTCCCCATTAAGAAGAGCAACAGCATCATTTGCTGCAGTGTCAAGAAAGAGATTCTGCAAGTAGTAAGTCCTCTTGTAATAAATCCAAGAACCACCTGGTCCACCAAAGACCAAGGAAAAGACAGCAATATATTTCATTAGTTGTTCTCCTAAGGATTTAGCATTATCTTTTGTAAACAAAATGGAATACTGAAGGTGTTCCTTCAGTTTATTCACAGACACGTTAAAACGCTTGGCAATCTTTTCCAATGAGGCATCATCCAGCCCAAAGTAAGACCTGTAGAGGTTGAATGTTTCATCCAGACTCTCTAACTCATACATGATCATGCCAACAAATGGAATGAAAGCGCATGCTCCAGCCATCAGGGCCTCTAGGAAGACTTTCTGCTTCAGGGAATCTCTCTTGAGTTTGATGGTGGCCTCAGTAAAACTGTGCAGGGACAGCATGAAGATGTGGCGTTTGTGGGCTGGGAGCTCACCCAATAGGGTGGTCTCCAGCTTTGGGAAGTCAAAGTCAGACACATCAAAGTTAGAGACTAAGAAGATGTGAGGATCACTGGAGAGAACCTCCTTGAGTTTCTTTGAACAGTCATCTCGGATTTTCATCAGGACATTCTCCTTATTGAAAGTCCTAGGTTTACTCTTCTGTTCACTAAATAAGTCAACATCAATCTTGGTTCTGACAAAGAAGAAATTCATCTTCATCTCTTTGATGGCTTTGGCTAGTTGTGCATCATTTTCTTTGAAGCGTGTAGCAGAGATGATAATAAAGAAGTCATATTCAGCAAACTTCATTTCTGATAGGTAGTTTTGTGGTGGGAAGTTAGTGGACCCAATGCCAGGCAGGTCCCATATTGTCACCTTGGGAAGCTTTGGGTGTGGATATGGAGTTCTCTCCATGGTTGTCTCTGTCACCCCAGTGGCGGCTGCACCTTCTTCTTCCTGCCCCACCCCCCTAATGGCATTGATGAAGGACGATTTCCCTGTCCCTGACACCCCTGTCACAGCAATGTTCAGGGAGACATTCTCGATGTCTCTCAGTGCATTGTGGATTACAGACAGAGCTTCCTGGAGCTTATTTTCCTCAGTGTAGGATTTAATCAAGGTGATGGTTTCCTCAGAGAGGATTTTGCTTTCCCTCTTAAAATTCTTAAAGAATTCATCAAAGCTGGAGGCCCAAGCCATGGCTCTGTCTGGTAGAAGCTGAATGGAGCAGAGAGCAGAAAAATTGTAATCATTAATTAAAGCAGGGCAAAGCCTTGGTGTTTTCTGGCACAGTAAAGCAGGACCCCTGAGCCTGTCCCACATGAGATCCAGCATTGCCTTTCATCTCTTCTCTTGGCTCCTGGGGGATGTCTTTCTGTATGCTGTGAATATTGTTGTCTCCATTGGTTAATTAATAAGCTACTTTGGCCTATGGCAAGGCAGCTTAGAGACAGACGGGAAATCCAAGGAGAGAGACAGGAAAGAGAAAAGCAGAGTCTGGGAATATGCTAGCCTTCCAAGGAGTACCATGCCAGCAGACCGCTATAGCCAAAGAACACATGGCAAAACATAGATGACTAGAAATAGGTTAATTTAAGATATAAGAGCTAGCCTGAGTCATAGGCCATATAGTCTATAAATAATATAAGCTTCTGTGTGTTTATTTGGACCAAGTGGCAGCAGGACTCAGGTGGGAGAGAATGTTCAACTATGGGTGTGTGTGTGTGTGTGTGTGTGTGTGTGTGTGTGTGTGTGTGTGTGTGTTACCGGAGAAATGCAGGACCATGGGGCCTGGTGGTAGCTGAGAAACCTTTCATCTGCATTGGCTGGCCAATGTGTTGGCTCAAGTTTCTACCTAAAACCTGAGAGAACTTAAGAGATTCTAAAACAGAGCCCCAAACAACTTCCTACTTCATATCTCATGTGGGCTCTGAGATGCGGCAGCATTCAGGCCTGAGCGCAGCATGGCAGAATCCCAACTCGGTATAGAGAGCTGTCTCCAAGATGTGCAGCACACTGCATGATGGATTTAGCCCTTATTTGTACAGGCAAAAAGGGTTTCTGGGTCAGCTGCATACTATCTGTTGCGTGTTGATAGAACAGACCCCAAAGTTGGTGGGATAAGTGTGACTCTCATGGGTACCTCTGCCATGATGTCTCTCATGAGTACCTCCATCATGTCGAAAAGTTGAAGTGGGCAGAGTCAGCTGTCAGGGCTGCCACTGCAATGATCAGAAAAGGATTACAGATACACAAAAGACAGATCAGATGGAATAAACCTCTAAATGGTTTACATTATGTGCAAAAAAGTATGTAGGCTTGGAAGAAAGAGGAAAAGGAGGGTAGACATATAACGAAATAGGTAATTTAAAAAATTAAGTCTTTAAACAGACAATAAAAGTAATATAAGCCTGACGGTGGTGGCACACGCCTTTAATCCCAGCACTCAGGAGGCAGAGGCGGGTGGATCTCTGTGAGTTTGAGGCCAGTGTGGTCTCCAAAGTGAGTTCCAGGAAAGGCGCAAAGCTACACAGAGAAAACCTGTCTTGAAAAACAAAAACAACAACAACAAAAAAAGTAATATAAAAATAATCCACATAAAGATGGAAATCACACAGAGAGTCTGGATCATATTCTCTTTGGGAATTTTAACGCAGAAAGGCATTTGACTATAAAGACTACTCAGTTAAACCAATATGTATATTTTGTCAAAATTCATGTCTGAGGATATGATGCTTTGGAAAAGAGGTTTGCTTTTGTTTCTACAGAAGATGAGAAACTGTGGATTCCTTCCAGATTAATATGATTCCATCATGGAAGACCCCCTGAGAGGTCTCCAGATGATCCAACATCTAGAACAGCTTCAAGGCAATTGACTCAGAGAATACAACATCATAGACTACTCCAGTCAGGACTTGACCATAATCCTCAATTTTTTTTGTGTTTCTATAAGATTACCAGTGCCCCCAAATAGCTGCAACTAGCCTAGAAAATTATGCCCACATTCCCAAAACAAAGGATTACGGATGTTTGTTTTTGTTTAGGAGTTGGCTACAAATTGTAATTGGTCATAACTGATCTCTTTCTAAAAGAAAAAAGGGGATATGATATAGATATGATAGTATAAAAGGGTAGATTAATGAATCTACTTTTAGAGAGCAACAACTTGTTTAAAATGTTTTACATTGCTATGGATTCTATTTTATTGATACAAAGTTAAAGTTAATTTTGTTATACTATATATATTTCTACTCTTGTTTAAGGTATTATGTTTATGTAACTCTTTTAAAATTATAATGTATAATTAAGAAATACAGATTAATAATTAGTCATCTATGATAAACACACATATACTCATGTTAGTTAAGTTTTCTAGGTATACATAGATATATTTCAATTAGGTAGGTAGTCTTCAAACACCTCAAAGACCTACAGAATATGGCACTTAAAATGGTTTAAAAACTTAGATTTTCTGGACAATGAGACACATCTACTCTTGGAAGCACTGATGTACTTCAAAGAAGAGGATGGACATCGAAGAAACTCCATATGGAGTTTGCTTTCCTTATGGCAAAAGTTAGCCATCTGGACAAGAAACTGTTCTTGCCTGGAATGCTTGACAAAATGGTGTGTCGACTGGACATGCAGGACCCATGGAAAAATGACCACTAAATTTTGCCAAAATAAGGCAAGATGGTCCTTCAGGTTTCTGCTTCACAGAGTAGACTGCCAAACATTGTGTAGGACACAGGGAGAAGCCACTGATAGATTCTAGACCTATAGGCTGAAGATGGATGTCCCAGTGTTGCAGAAGAATTTTGGGTGACTGTCCAGGCAGCCAGCTGTCTGTCATTTCCAGAGATTTGGAAGTTTCTTACAAAGCACTTCTTGTTTACTTATCTAATATTATATATTTCTGGGGTCTTTGATGTAGTTGAAGACTAGATATAATTTACTTGGGTTATGTTAAAAGATAATTTAGGTATGAAACTTTAGACTCACAAATATAGGTCAGATGATAAAATATTTCCTTTAATTTTGCCAAATATGAGTAGACTAGATATTGTAACTATATTCTTGCTTGATAACTGTTTTTTTTATATATATAATTTTATTATATTAAAGCCCAAACCTTTCTTTTTGATTAGACAGAAAAAGTGCTTTGGGATGTCTTTCTATAGGCTGTGAATATATGTTGTTCACACTGGTTAATAAATAAGCTGCTTTGGGCTATGGCAAGGCAGCTTAGAGGCAGATGGAAATCCATGGAGAGTGACAGGAAAGAGAAAGGCACAGTCTGGGGAGACACCAGCCTGCCACCCAAGGAGCAACATGCCAGCAGATCAATAAAGTCACAGAACATATGGCAAAACATAGATGAATAGAAATGGGTTAATTTAAGATATAAGAGCTAGCTAGTAATAGACCTAACATAGGCCATACAGTTTGTAAATAATATTAAGCCTCTGAGTGATTATTTTATAAATGGCTCTGGGACCACAGGGCCAAGCAGGACTGGAGAAAACTTTAGACTACACTTGGCTGCTGCTTCCACTACTGACCTGGATATAAAGAGGCCTTATTTTCTGGCTTCACTTCCTCCTAGGGATTTCCTTGCACTTCTTTGTCTAATTCAGATTCCACTTGATCTGTGAAGTTACACATTGCAACCTTTATTATCAGTTTGAAGTCTCCTTTAAATTCCTTTATTTTCATTAAAATGACACCCATCCATGGTGTCAACCCTAAAAAGATATAAAAGAAGCAATACTTCTGATAGGGTCCTCAACCTTATGTGAACAATTTACTAAATTGCTTGTAGGTCCTCAAGGCCTCTGGTCTCTTTGCATGGTTATTGTATAATGAGGAAATGACACTGGACGAGTGATGGAAAACACTCAATTGGAAAGAAATATCAAACTAGCTGTAATTCCCCTTTCTTCTCTTTGCAGAGGTGGGACATGGGCTCCGTGGAAGCAGACTCCTAAGTGAGTGACCCCTGCTTCCTGGTTGTCAGTTTCTCAGTTGTGTATGTCCCTGTACTGTGTTCTCTGGGGTGATAAGGTCAGAAATCAAGACAAAGTAAGAATCAGAGCTTCCACACCAGGCCCTGACAGCAACATCCTGGGTGAACTCTGATAAGTGTCTTACATATTGCTGACTGGATTTTTAAGGTCATTACATTTCTCAAAACCACACTGGCTCAGATACTCTAGAAAACACTAGAATTTAATTGGAGAAAGAGTTAAAACTATAGGAAAAGAATATATTGGGAATCGAATTATTTGATATATTTATAAATATTAAAGAACATACATATTTTAAATGAAGTTACGCGCCTTGGTTGATAATGCCTTCTTTGTGAGCCATAGAGTAACAGAAACTTTATTGTCAAGCATGAGAAACTTCTCTTGAGTTGTGGGTCAGGAGAGTACATGATCCTCCCCAAAAAACACAGGCTACTGCTGTTTCCCTTGCTTGAGCCCCAGTGATTGAAAGGCCCTTTTGCTGAAGACATCATACATTTCAGATACAGGACTCAGAGAAATCAAGCTGTATCTGTGCCAAAGTCTCCTCCCCAAGGACTAGCTCCCATTGTATCAGAAGGAGCTGTGCAAGTTGCCAAGGGAGGAAAACATTCAATAATCCCACCCAGCTGTGACACCTGTGAGCCTCAATGATGGTCATCACATTGAGATAACTCTAAAGGAGCAATGGTGGCATTTATGTGTTGGCCATAACACACAGCCCCCTAATTGGACTACAGGCGGGATGAACAAGAGGAAAACATGCCTGGTGACTGAAAACCTAACCACCCACCTGTTGTTATTGAGGTCATAGTTCTCAGAGGAGAACCCACTGTGGCTTTTCCTCTCCCAGTTTAATTCCTAACAGCTCTCTAAATACTTAGTTTTCTACTCACAGGTAAGTGGAGCTCTCCCTCACCATCAAACATTCTTCTTTTCACAGCAGTCAGAAACCACTTCAGAGAGCCACAACTAGTCAAATGCAGAGAACAACTGACTTTGCGGTTCCCAGCCTCAGTGGATACGTTACAACACAAGCCTTACTCCTGAGACACAGGAAACACTGTAGAAGAGGGTGTGAAAACTACAAGAGTCAGAGGACCACTAAGTCTGCTGCAAACCTGAGTCTTCTCGACATGACCATGATGAAAGATCCATGGAACCTCAACATGATGGCCATTTAAACAAGACCTGAACAATGGCACCAACAGTTGACATTTCAAAGTGGACATGGGAAATGGCCTGGGTTGTCACACTTAGAGGAAGAGTCACAAGTGGTACAAAGCCACAGAGAGGAGGATTAGTCTAACCCAGAGATGAGCTCACAAATGGTTATTCAGTCCCATAGGTTCAGCCCTAATAACTATCTGCCTGTCTATCTATCATCTATCTATCTATCTATCTATCTATCTATCTATCTATCTATCTATCTATCTATCTATCTGATCTATCTATCTATCTATCTATCTAACTATCTATCTATCTATCTATCAATATCTATGTGTATGTCAATATATACAAGCTACACTAAATGCATTCAGCAGGTTGAGTTTCTATATATTTGTCTATATACATTATTCTATATTTGTTTATAGATATGTCCCAGTAATAAAGTATTAGAGGCCATGAATTTGAAAGGAAATAGGAGGTAAGGATGGGACTGCTGGGAGGAGAAGCGGGTGATGCACTTATATATTAATAAACCAAAGGGCCTTTGCTGCATGACAAGCATTTATATTAAATAAAATTCAAAATAGAAAGGAAAGGAAGATTACTGTTAGAGGCAAGGGCAGCCATGACGAGAGACCATACTCCAAAGAATATAATTCGCAGAATCTGCCGAAGAACATTACAGTGAGGGACCTAATCCAGCCAGGGCTACACTACAGGACATTGTCTCTAAAACACTGTTTAGAGTCCACCTGCCCAACTGCCCATTAGGTCAGCACTTACATACTAGTGCGGGTAGCCTGTGAACCTTCCTGTCTACCCACTCCCCACTCCATGAGGTGATTCCCTGTGCATCAGAGACTGCAGATCTCCCAACCTCCAGTGCCTGCCAGGCCTCTTGCCCATCCACTCTTGCCCATCCACTGCCTTGTCTGTCAGAGTTGTAGGCTGTATACCCACTGACTCACCCAGGGAGGTCAGCATTCACTTCTGAGCCTCAGACATCCGCATTCCCCTGACCCCAGCTGACCACCCCAGGTATCAGAGTCTTCAAAGACCACCCAACTGCTTCCTATTAGAAAATAAGTAACTCAGTAGATATATACAAAAGAAAATCCAACCAGTGATCTAAGCAAATTTGAACACAAAAACCTGGTTATATGAAAAACCAAGACAGCTTATCTCCTCTAAAAAATACAAACCCAGGAGTAATAGCCTTCGATGAGAATGACTTAGATAAAGTTCCAGACAAGAAATTCAAAAGGATGATGTAAATGTGATCAAAGAAAGAGAATTCAAGCATTCAGCTGAATGAAAGACAGGGGTGAATCCAGGGTATGGAAATATCATTCAATAAGGAAAAATACTGAAGAAAGTCTTGACTTAAATGAGTCTAGAGATGAAAAATGCATTAAATCAAATGCTCAGCGGCAAGGCTTACCAACAGAGTGGATCATATGGGGGGAGAGAATATCAGGAGTTGAAGACAATGTAGAGGAATTGGAAGACTTGGTGAGGATTGACCATAAAAAATGAGAAAACCTGTGAACAGACCACATGTGACCTTTGGAACACCATGAAACATGGGCTTCGAAGGAGAAGATCTCTATTTCAACAGCGTAGAAAACATTCTCAATCAATTCTAGCAAATTTAGGGACATAAAACACATCCAGATAGATACAAGATGTTTGTAGAACGCTAGGTACACAGGGCAGAAAAAGAAACTCCTGAAATCATTACAGTCAAAGCCCTGAAAACATGCAGAGCAAAGTGTTTCGCAAATTGCAAGAGAGAAACAGCAGGAACTAAAATGGTAGACCCATCATACCAACAACTGCCTGAGAGCATTGAAATCTCTGAAAGCCAAAGGGCTCCACCTGATCCTCCAGATTGATTGTGGTTGTTGTTGATCTGGGATTTTATCTCCATGGAGTAAATGATGGAACTCCCTGACTCTGCCACCTGCCACCTCTGGAGTGATGGTCTGCAGTTCTCTGACACTCTGAGATACAGCAGACCTTCCTCTGTTTTTCTCAGGTATTTGGGTGACCACACTGAGCAGTAACTGATGTCAATATGTTGTGGACATGGACAGAGCTATAACAGGACACAGACCTTGATCTACTGCATCTGTCTTTATGGAGATCTCTAAAACTGAACCTAAATGCACTTTATTTTCTGTTCTTGGAATGCCATGCATGCATCTCTCCTCTTGTGGTAGGAAAGCTATAAGTCTGGAAATTACACAGATGCTTTAAAAAGAGTTGAGTTTGGTTGCTAGGAATTGAACTCAGGACCTCTGGAAGAGCAGCTAGTGCTCTTAACCACTGAGCCATCTCTCCAGCCCCCAAAGATATTGGAGAAAGTATTAAGGCAACTTCATGTAGTTAAAAGTTTATTTTAACTTTTATTTGGGGTTTACTTACAACAAGTAAAGATAGGTTACAGGGTCCAGGAGAGGTGAAGTGTAGTCCAGCGGTATTCTCCAGAGAACTCTGCTTGATCAACCATCCAACATCCAGGATTACCATGAACCAAGAGAGCCAGCACATCTGGATCTCAGTTCTTAAGGGCTCCTGTCTTGACCCCGCCTCAGGGGCAGGTCATAGGTAGACATGACAGTTCCTGGAAGCCTAATGGGCATAGTACTTCCAGGTCAAAGCTAGAACAGCTACCCACTACAGAATTAGGTGTCAGTCTGAATTTCTTTTCTGTTGTGACAAAATACCCTGTCAATAGAAATTTAAGGCAGAAAGGGTTACTTTCAGTCACTGTTCAAGGTTATACTGCACCACAGTGGGCAAATCACAGCAGTAGAGGCTTGAGAGAGCTGGTCCCATGGCAAACATAGGAAAAAGAGAGCGGTGAAAGCATTCATGTTCAACTATCCTTACCCACTTCAGGCAGTCCAGAATCCCCTGCCTTGAGAAGAGGGTCCTGCCTCACATTAAGATTGTTCTTCCACAGTCCAGGATGGCTAATGGCATTCACTGGGCAAAGGCCAAAAACACTACAGGCCATCCTGGGTCCTCATACCCTAGTCTGGCTGAAGGTACTGGGCTTGTCCATGCCATTATGATGAGCAAATCTATTGTGGAGAATTGAGAGACAGAGAGAAGCAGAATAGTCCAGGTGCTGTGCAAAGAGGCTAATTTGAAGAAGGGAAGGCAGTCAAGATCACATTGATATGGGTGGCCTTATTGTCACCCAGGACCAGGGTGACATATGGGAAGAGCTGCTGCCTAGGGTCATGTCTGCATCTGGGGTCTACCCCAGCTAGGGTCTGTGTTGACATCCATGACCCATATTGCCACCAAAAGCCACAGAGATGCCCAGGGTCTAGTCCTCAACCAGTGGCCATATGAGGGTCTGAGAGCCCTGCCAGCCCCTGAGACATGCCAATCTGAGTGGCTATGGTGTTTCCTAGGCTGCTGATGAGGCCATGTCTGGTTCCATGGCCCTATAGCAGCCAGCAACTAAGTTGATGTCTGTGGCTCCTGTTACTACCGAGGACTGTACAGATGCTTGGGGTGGTCTGTCACCTGAGACCATGTTGCTGTCCAAGGGCCATGCTGCCGTGGGGAACCATATTGATCTGGGTAACCTGTGCTTCTGCTGGGGCCATGCTGACATCAGGGCCCAGGGTGCTGCCGAGGGCCATGTATGGGCCCATGTTCCTGCTGAAGCTGGGGTGTGTGTTGATGTCAATGACCTGTGTTATCATAGGGCATTGTAGGATCCAGCAGTGTTGAAATCCAAGGACCTTGCTGAGCCAGTCCCTCCTATCACTGGGCCTGCCCCTTGCTGGACAATGCAGCAGGAGAGCTGGACCACTCCTCATGGAAGAGCTGGCCTCAGGGGAGATGGCACCACCCCACACCATGGCCATGGGAGAGCTAGTCCCAATGACACATTCTTGGAGAGCCGACTCCACACCTCTATTGAAGGGGATGATCCCAGCAGCTGGGACTGAAGAGCACAACTACTATCCAGACCCAGATACTGGCCTTAGGTCAGCCTACCCTATCATCTACTCTGTCTGTGACCCATTGGAGCATGTGAAGGGACTGGGCCTGCAGAACAATAGCCACAGGTTCTCCAGGTCTTGGGGCAACAACAGGATAACCAAGGGGAGTTTCTGTGAGGGTGTCATGATCATGGTTTGCCAGAGGCCTTGAACTGGACCAATGTCTCATTACAATGAACATTTGTGGGCAGGGCTGATTGGACAAAAGGGTATACTGGGTGACAGACATATCAAGGCTCCTAATGCCACTAGGTCAAATGAAGAGTTTCAGTTGCCATTCACATGGTGTGAATTTCCAGTTCACTCAGACTTGCCTTGAAGGGCATGAAATAGATATCTTTATTTGTATGGACCAAGTGGATCTATAGGTATGTTTACTCTTCTATTTTTTTTTTTAACCAAGCTCCTCTGGGATGGAACTTGACTAATGGTCACAGTCCCCACCTGTTGTGGGGCTCACACCTCTTAAGGAGGTGTGTTTGTCTATAAATATTGGGCTCACACCTCTTAAGGAGGTGTGTTCATCTATGAATGTCGGGCACCAGATGCTGCTGTGTCAGAACCCTCAAAGCAGTGTGAGAATACAGAACTGTGTGAAGACTTTCACAGGGGCTAAAGATCTAGGGTTCATTTCATAACAGGATTACAAATCAAATCCATATTATCATGTGTTATTTACATATGACTTCAGTGGAAATGAGGTTTTCTCATGCATTCACAAAGTGTTGGTGATTCTTCTTCTACTACAGCACAGTTGAACTCTTGACACAATGAGCTTCTGGCTCCAGAAGTGGAAAGGGATGAATGCTCTGGTGTTCCACAGACAAGGTTTGTTACTCTCGAAAACGTTATGGGTCAGTGTCCATGTAAGGCAAAAAGTGAACACTGATTGGAGCTTATGCCTCATTTTCCCATCACTCCCAGTAATCGGGGGGCTTAGATAAATATGGTCCCACCTTCTTTTCAAAAAGAGCTTCCTTATTAAGAAGAGCTATGGCGTCATTTGCAGCAGTGTCCAGAAAGAGATTCTGCAAATAGTAAGTCTTTCTGTAGTAAATGCAGGCAGCAACTGGTCCACCAGTAACGGAGGAAATGTGTTTGATATATTTCACTAGTCTATCTCCTAAGGGCACATCCTTGTTTTCTGAAAACAAATGGGGAAACCGAAGGTGCACCTTGAATTCATTCACAGACATGTCAAAATCTTCAGCTATCTTTTCCAACGAGGCATCATCCAGCCCAAAGTAAGACCTGTAGAGTTTGAATGTTTCATCCAGATTCTCTATATCATCCCTGATCATGCCACCAAGTGGAATGGTGGCCAATGCTCCAGCCTTCACGGCCTCTAGGTAGACTTTCTGCTTCAAGGAATCTCTCTTGAGGTTAATGGTGTCCTCAGTAACACTGTGCAAGGACAGCATGAAGATGTGGCGCTTGTGGGCCGGGAGCTCCCTTAGGAGTTTCATTTCCAGCTTTGGGAAGTCATAGCCAGACCTTTCCAAGTTAGAGACTAAGAAGACTGGAGGTTCACTGGAGAGAACCTCCTGGAGATGTTTTGAACAGTCTTCTCGGATGTTCATCAGGACATTCTCCTTATTGAAAGTCTTAGGTTTACTCTTCTGTTCATTATATAAGTCATTATCTGTCTTGGTTCGGACAAAGTAGAAATTCATCTTCATCTCTTTGATGGCTTTGGCTAGTTGTGCATCATTTTCTTTGAAGCGTGTAGCAGAGATGATAATGAAGAAATCATATTCAGAAAACTTCATTTTTGTTAGGTAGTTTTGTGGTGGGAAGTTAGTGGACCCAATGCCAGGCAGGTCCCATATTTTCACCTGGGGAAACTTGGGGTGGTCATATTGCTTTCTCTCCATGGTTGTCTCTCTCACTCCAGTGGCGGCTGCACCTTCTTCTTCCTGCCCAATCCCCCTCAGGGCGTTGATGAATGTGGATTTCCCTGCCCCTGTCTCCCCTGTCACAGCAATGTTCAGGGGGGCATTATCGATGTCTCTCAGTGCATTGTCGATTACAGACAGTGCTTCCTGGAGGTCATTTTGCTCAATGTGGAATTTAATCAAGGTGATGGTTTCCTCAGAGAGGAGTTTGCTTTCCCTCTTAAAATTCTTAAAGAATTCATCAAAGCTGGAGGCCCAGGCCATGGCTCTGATCAGTAGAAGCTGAAGGAAGCAGAGAGAGGAGAAATTGTGATAATTAATTAAAGCAGGGCAAAGCATTGGTGTTTGCTGGCACTGTAAAGCAGGACCTGACCCTGCCCCACATCAGATCCAGTGTTGCCTTTCTTCTCTTCCCTTGGCTGCTGCTTCCATGCTGACCTGGATGTAAAGAGGCCCCATTCTCAGGCTTCATTTTCTCCTAGGGATTTCCTTGTGCCTCCTGGTCTAATTTAGACTTTGCTTACTCTGTAAAGTTACCCATTGAAACCTTTATTATCAGTTTGAAGTCTCCTTTAAATTATCATTTTCGTCAAAGTGACACCCATCCATGGTGTCAAACCTGGAAGGACATTAAAAAAGCAATACTTCTCCTGGCAGGGTCCTCAACCTCATGAGAACACTTTTTTTACTAAATTGCCTGTAGGTCCTCAAGGCCTCTGGTCTCTTTGCATGGTTATTGTATAATGAGGAAATGACACTGGACGAGTGATGGAAAACACTGAATTGGAAAGAGATATCAAACTAGCTGTAATTCCCCTTTCTTCTCTTTGCAGAGGTGGGACATGGGCTCCGTGGAAGCAGACTCCTAAATGAGTGACCCCTGCTTCCTGGTTTTCAGTTTCTCATTTGTGTATGTCCCTATACTGTGTTCTCTGGGGTGATTAGGTCAGAAATCAAGACAAAGTAAGAAACAAAGCTTCCACACCAAGACCTGACAGGGACATCCTGGGAGAACTCTGACAAGTGACCTCCAAAAGGCTGACTAGATTTTTAAGGTAACATTTCTCAAAGCCACAGTACCTCAGATACTCCAGGAAACACCTGCAGAGATGGCTCAGAGTTTAAGAGCACTGGCTGTCCTCCCAGGGATCATGAGTTCAATTCCTAGCAACCACACTGTGGCTCACACCCATCTACAATGAGATCTGGTGCCATCTTCTGGCATGTAGGCATCCATGCTCGCAGAATCCTTTATGCATAATAAATAAATCAAATCTTTAAAAAAAGAAAACACCAGAATTAACTTGGAGAAAGAGATGAAACAAAACTATAGAAGACTACATTCAGAATCATTATGTGTGTGTGTGTGTGTGTGTGTGTGTGTGTGTGTGTGTGTGTGTGTGTGTAGGTAAATATATGTAGGTATATGTATATTTATATACGTAAAATGAAGCTATTCCACTTGGTTGATAATGGCTCCCCTCAGAGCCATAGAGTTACAGAAACTTCATTGTCAGACATGAGAAACTTCTCTTGAGTTGTGGGTCAGGAGAGTACATGATCCTCCCCAAAGAACACAGGCTACTGCAGTTTCCCCTGCTTGAGCCCCAGTGATTGAAAGGCCCTTTTGCTGAAGACATCATACATTTCAGATACAGGACTCAGAGAAATCATGCTGTATCTGTGCCAAAGTCTCCTCCCCAAGGACTAGCTCCCATTGTATCAGAAGGAGCTGTGCAAGTTGCCAAGGGAGGAAAACATTCAATAATCCCACCCAGCTGTGACACCTGTGAGCCTCAATGATGGTCGTCACATTGAGATAACTCTAAAGGAGCAATGGTGGCATTTATGTGTTGGTCATAACACACAGCCCCCTAATTGGACTACAGGCTGGATGAACAAGAGGAAAACATGCCTGGTGACTGAAAACCTAACCACCCACCTGTTGTTATTGAGGTCATAGTTCTCAGAGGAGAACCCACTGTGGCTTTTCCTCTCCCAGTATAGTTCCTAACTGCTCTCTAAATACTTAGTTTTATACCCACAGGTAAGTGGAGCTCTCCCTCACCATCAAACATTCTTCTTTTCACAGCAGTCAGAAACCACTTCAGAGAGCCACAACTAGTCAAATGCAGAGAACAACTGACTTTGCGGTTCCCAGCCTCAGTGGATACGTTACAACACAAGCCTTACTCCTGAGACACAGGAAACACTGTAGAAGAGGGTGTGAAAACTACAAGAGTCAGAGGACCACTAAGTCTGCTGCAAACCTCAGTCTTCTCGACATGACCAGGATGAAAGATCCATGGAACCTCAACATGATGGCCATTTAAACAAGACCTGAACAATGGCACCAACAGTTGACATTTCAAAGTGGACATGGGAAATGGCGTGGGTTGTCACACTTAGAGGAAGAGTCACAAGTGGTACAAAGCCACAGAGAGGAGGATTAGTCTAACCCAGAGATGAGCTCACAAATGGTTATTCAGTCCCATAGGTTCAGCCCTAATAACTATCTGCTTGTCTGTCTATCTATCTATCTATCTATCTATCTATCTATCTATCTATCAATCAATCAATCAATCAATATCTATGTGTATGTCAATATATACAAGCTACACTAAATGCATTCAGCAGGTTGAGTTTCTATATATTTGTCTATATACATTATTCTATATTTGTTTATAGATATGTCCCAGTAATAAAGAATTAGAGGCCATGAATTTGAAAGGAAATAGGAAGTAAGGATGGGACTGCTGGGAGGAGAAGCGGGTGATGCACTTATATATTAATAAACCAAAGGGCCTTTGCTGCATGACAAGCATTTAAATTAAATAAAATTCAAAATAGAAAGGAAAGAAAGATTATTGTTAGAGGCAAGGGCAGCCATGAGGAGACCATACTCCAAAGAATATAATTCACAGAATCTGCTGAAGAACGTTACAGTGATGGACCTAATCCAGCCAGGGCTAAACTGTAGGACATTGTCTCCAAAACACTGCCCATTAGGTCAGCACTTACATAATACTACTGTTAGCCTGTTAACCTTCCTGTTTACCCACTCCCCACTCCCTGTGTTCACAGACTGCAGATCTCCCAACCTCCAGTGCCTGCCAGGCCTCTTGCCCATCCACTGCCTTGTCTGTCAGAGTTGTACGCTGTCTACCCACTGACTCACCCAGGAAGGTCATCATTCAGTTCTGAGTCTCAGACATCCACATTCCCCTGACCCCAGCTGACCACCCCAGGTATCAGAGTCTTCAAAGCCCACCCAACTTCTTCCCATTAGAAAATAAGTAACTCAGTAAATATATACAAAAGAAAATCCAACCAGTGATCTAAGCAAATTTGAACACAAAAATCTGGTTATATGAAAAACCAAGACAGCTCACCTCCTCTAAAACATACAAACTCTAAAGTAACAGCCTTCATGAGAATGACTTAAATAAAGTTCCAGACAAGAAATTCAAAAGGATGATGTAAATGTGATCAAAGAAAGAGAATTCAAGCATTCAGCTAAATGAAAGACAGGGGTGAATGCAGGGTATAGAAATATCATTCAATAAAGAAAAATACTGAAGGAAGTCTTGACTTAATTGAGGCTAGAAATTAAAAATACATTAAATCAAATGCTCTGTGGATAGGCTTGTCACCAGAATGGATCATATGGGGCAGAGAATAGCAGGAGTTGAAGACAGTTCATAGGAATTAGGAGACTTGATCAGCAATGACCATAAAAACTGAAAAACCTATGAACAGACCACATGTGACCTTTGAAACCCTATGAAACATATGGGCTTCGAAGGAGAAGATTGCCATTCCAATAGCATAGAGAACATTCTCAACTTATTCTAGCAAAAGTGTCCGCAAATTTAGCAACACTAAAGCACATCCAGCTAGATACAAGGCTTTCAGAGTTCCAGATACACAGAGCAGAGAAAGAAACTCATGAAGTCATTACAGTCAAAACCCTGAGAACATGCAGAGCAAAGTGTTTTGCAAATTGCAAGAGAGAAACAGCAGGAACTACAATGGTAGACCCACCATACCAACAACTGCCTGAGAGCATTGGAATCTCTGAAAGCCAGAGGGCTCCACCTGATCCACCAGAGACTGTCTGTGGTTGATGCTGATCTGGGATTTTATGTCCATGGGGTAAATGAGGAGCTTACAGCATCGACTCCAAGAGCATCTGAGTAGTCTACTCTGCTTCCTGTCTCTAAGCTTAACTGCTTCAGAAGGCCAGCAAAGGCCAGGACAAGCAGGTTGAAGAAAGGGCTGTTGCTTCTCTGCTGTGGGATGCTCTGTGGCACAGAAGATGGCCCCAGAAGGATGCCCCAATTTCGTGCTCCCCTGTTTTCTTTTCTTCTTATTTTTCAAGACAGGGTTTCTCTGTATAATAGTCCTGGCTACTTAGAGCTCACTTTGTAGACCAGGCTGGCCTTGATGTCACAGAAAGCCACCTCTCTCTGCCTCTGGGATTAAAGACCTACACCACCACCTCCTGACTCAGTACTCCACTCTTCATGTTATCACACATGTAGGGTTATTGGCCAAGCTGAACTTAGAAACTGTTCACTTACCTCAGCAGTGGTGACCTTGACCTGATGGTAATGGCTCCTCTGTGAAGGTTCTCCTCTTAGAAAAGGTCTTTGCACTCCAGCAAGGGCAGTTCCCTCAGAATGATCTAAAACTGGAATTCAGACTCAGGATGTTCAGGAAGATAAGAAGTGAGGTGTGGGGTTCTGATGTCCCAGGAAGAACTGCATAAAGAAAGGAGGAGCTCTTGGGAGGGACAGCCTGATCTTCCCCAAGTTCCTTTTGCATTCCTCGTCCACACACAGCCCCTGCTGTCTATACTTTTCTGGCTGGATCTGAGCTCTATTTATCCAAACCACCCACGGAAGGGCAGCAGTCAAAGTTGGTTTTGGTTTCTATTCCTAGAAATGCTTGTTTTTCTTGAAACAATGGGGAGGTCCTTTAGAGAAGGTCACAAGATGGGTTAATCTGTTTGAGGTTTGCCTTATTAAGTCTGAAGCACAGTTCATGGTAGAGACTCTGGGTCTGACCCAATGCCTTCCCCACTGGCGACTGCTCACTCAGGTGTTGGCACCTAATGTGGACAAGCTATTCTTTTCTTGTGGGTCCTGTGTCATTTAGAGATTTACTTGTCTGACTTAAGTTTGGTTTTAATAAATTAGAGGCTTTTAATTAAAAAGAGATCAGCCAGAACCAAACCAGACAGAGTTCTCTAGGAAAGGCCCTGACCATTGCTAGCCAAAGGATTATAAAGGAAAAACCTCCACAAAGTTATAATATTTTGGAGCCAAATTAACTCCTATCCCTGTCTGGGTGTGGGCAAAGCTTGATTTCATAACAGACATCCTGCAGAAGCTTCAAGCATCCAAGCAAGCAAGCATCTCATGAAATGCAAACCTTAGCGGTTAGCCTGTTTAATCTGTGATCCATTATCTTGTAGGAATAGCTGAGGCTGTGAAATGTCCAACAGTCAGCCTTTTTATTTTTATTAATAGTCTAACAGCACCAGGAAGTGGTGCATCTCTGGTCAGGTGACAGGATACATTCAAAGTAGGAGCAACTTCCTCATGGCTTATACAAGCCACAGATAATTTGTTTAAAACACTTAACACATTTATCCTCTGAACATAATGTTCACCACCACAGTTCAAACCCAGTGAGTCCCAGCTTAGCTGGCTACAGACCCTCACGGTGGCCTCGCCCACTGTGTTTGCTCTCTGTCCTCTTCCTCTTTGCTGCAATCTCATCTATCAGCAGCCTTCAGACAAGAAAACACAGGAGCAATGAAAAATGGCTGCTCAGAACTCTGGCCCTGCAACATGTGTCTCAGTGAGAAGTGTGTCTCATCCAGGTGATGAAGGAGATTGCAATTTCCTAACGCCTGGAGTCAGTTGAACAGACAGTGAACTTCTGATGGGAACCAGACACAGGGTGTTCTGTCCATGTCGTGGAAGCACCAACAACTATATGATATTCCCAACAAGGAAAGGAGGAGGATTTTCTCACCAAAGGTGATGTGGTGAGCATGGAGAGGAGCCATGTTGCTTTCAGAGGTTTAGGACAGCTCTGCAGTCATAGCCACTGTCCTCTTGGTGAAGTCTGGCAATTCTCCCTGGATAAGGATGAGACAAGGGTGACCAGCAGAGTGGAGCCTGTCCTACATTCAACCTCAGGCTGTTTCTGTGTTCTGCTTTCCTTATGTGGTGGCACTAAGCAGGTGCCTGGGAAGACAAGGGTTACTGGGAAGGATTCAGAGCTCTGTATCTCAGTGAGTCCGGCATTCCAGCTCAGGAATGCAAGGGCAACACGTCCCCTGATCTCAGAGTCAGTATTTGATTTCCCTCTTATGTTCTTTGGTAGAGACCTTCCTTGGATAGAGTGGAATACAGTGACTGGACATCATGCAACTAACAGTTTGTTGGGCAGGAAGGACTTCTGAAATGAGAACCCACAGAAGTATGGTCAATAATTTATTAGGGGATTAAATGGGAATAACACACTCAACGAACATCAAATGAAGTGGTGCTGCTGCCTCCTGGTATACCAGGGAAAGATGGGGAAACCTCAGTACCAGCTCACCAATCCATGGGGTCAGCAAACCTTCCAGGTTCCAGAGAGAGAACTTGACCCTCCTCCTCAGTTCTTATCTGCTCACATACCCAGAGAAGTCACCCTCTAGTCCTCTTACCCCTATACCACTGGCTGAATGGATCAAATTCCCACAACACTTCAATGGACATAGTATGTAGACACTGAAGTCAACCAGAGCCCACTCATTCTGTCTTGAAAGCTGTGATTTGTCACACATCTTTTGGTGCTACAGTCCAGGGTTGTATCTCCTCATCGCCCAGGCCTGTGGGTTACCTACACAAGGTTAATAGTTTAGAAGCCCTGTGTGTGAGTCTTCTCCCTGTGGAAGGTAAATGGGAGGGCTGTTTGCTTAAAGTCATCACCTCCTCCCTTCTGTAACAAGAAATTTTACAGCTGGTTGGTGTCCTGCTCCCTTCACCCAGTGTTCTAGGCATTGATCAGTTGTGAGTCTGTCTTGCACACGGCAGAGGTTTGGCTTGTCATGGCTACTTTGTGTGCTACTGTTTCTGAGTACTTAGTGTCAGTGAAACCTCTCAGGGATGTGGGAGCCACATCACAAGATCCATAGTAAGAAGGAGCCCTCAAAGCCCTGGAATGTCCTGACTCATGTCTGGGATTTCTGAATTTTTTTTTTTTTTTAATTTCTGCCCCATCATTTGGTGGTTCTTCAAAGCCGGTTTTGATATCTTCATTCTTCCATGTGACCTCATTAGATCTAAGAAGCCAGCCTTTCTTTTGTGTTTTATGAATGAAACCAAAAACCAGAGCACCAAAATATTCTTTTGTAAGATCCTATTTCCTTAGAGCTCTTGGCAGGCTGAGATCTGGACCTTGGAGACAAGAGGCAGGTGACTTTGATATCAGAATCCCAGACTATGCTCACAGGAGTGGGAAAGGATGGTGGGAGGTCAGGAGCTGAGACCCGAGTTTCTCACACATAAAGACTTATCTCTGTATTATTTTGAGTGTTGTGCTGTGAGCCCACCACAATGACTTTGATGGCACTGCAGTAGCCACATATTGATGGTCTCTCTGTTGCCCTTCTCCTCATGTGTTTGACAGTGTTTTCCTGGTATAACTTGATTATTGACAACTTTCCACAGCATGTAACTATTCCAAGAATGTGCAGAATCTTTGCTCACACACCCACACATGTGAGTAGCTAGGTGTACTGCTTCATCTGTTATACAGGAACAAGTACCCACTACACAAGTAGAGGCATATACCAGCTCATAGACATGCTCACACACACATGCATAGGCACAGAATGTGCTCACAAGAATGCAGACACAGCTTTGTCTTTGATCTGGGATGATGAGGACACCTATCACCTGCTTTATAACTAAAGAGAGAACCATAGTGTTCCTCTTGGAGACACTGAAGGTGTCTTGGCTCCGAATTAAGCAGAATTGGTTTCTCTGAGACACTGAGACTGCAGCTCACTCTTGTTTCACTTGTTCCTATGAACCATGGAACCCCCCCACCAGATGCTCTGAGAAATACTCTCCACTGGTCTCCGGCTATTGTAGACATAAAGAGAGATGTCTGGTACTGTTAACTGGGCCAAAACCTGTAGCTGGCTAGGACATAGGTCCTAGTGGGAGAATCTAATACTAGTATTCTCCTAAATGGACATAGTAATAAATTGCTCCTACATTTTCATCTTTATACTCATAGATTAGGACCTCTCTCAACTCTTATCAGAGAGGCTCCTTTTGCAATCATTGGTGATTCATATAGACCAACAACTGGTTAACATTCAGAGAATAAGAGATCATGGAGTGCTCAGTTCTAAATGGTAACTCTATAGCACACTCCTCTTCCCACGGCTCAGAGATATTGCAGAAGAGGTGGGAGAGAGATCATAGGAGCTGGAGGTAGAGAACATGTGCAGATGGACATGGTGGGAGTATTGCATATTTGTTGGGCATGGTGGGAGGGCTCCATATTTGCTGGGCATGGTGGGAGTGTTGCACAATTGCTGGACATGGTGGGAGTGTTGCCTACATGAACTCTCAGAGGCTGTGTCAGCATGAACAAGACCTGTACAAAATCAAGCCAGCCCACACCCTAGCATGTGTGGAGAAGAGCTCATGAAGTCCCACCCCTTTCTGAGGACCTATTGACAACTGGGGTCTTCCGGAGGAGGGAGAAATCAGTTTTCTCAGGGATGCCCCAGAGAGGCTCCCATGATCTAGTAGATACGCCTACACCCATGTGCATACAGGCAGCACCAAGGGGCCAGTAGACTTTTAAAGAGTGCATTGCTAGATGTGGTGGCACACCTTTAATCCATCATTCTGAGAGCAAAGGCAGTTGATCTCTGAGTCTGAGGCCAGCCTGGTCTACATAGTGAGATCTAGGCATCAAGTAGTGATATAGTGAGCTGGCCTCAAAAGAGAAAGAAAGAGAATGAGAGAGAGAGAGAGAGAGAGAGAGAGAGAGAGAGAGAGAAGGAGAGAGAGAGAATGGAAGAAAGGAAGGAAGGAAGGAAGCAAGGAAGGAAGGAAAAAAGGAAGAAAGAGAAACAGAGTACATGAAATTGGGATAGAAATATGGCAGTGTGGATGGGGTAGGAACTGGAGAGGGGAATGATGGAATGGATTTCATAAAAACAAATTATATGCATATATGAAATTCTCAAACAATAAGAAATTTAAAAATTAAACCTCTGATATATTAATAAGCAAATTAAATTCCTGAAACTCACCCAAAACTAAGAAATGATGCAGTAATAGTAACAAAAGAATGTTGATTTGGTCGGAACCCATTGTGTAATTGTGTTATGTTATACTGTCCACATAATATAGACAAAATTACTTGTGAATCAAAATAATTTAAAAATGCTTAGTGATATGGAAGTTCTGACTACATAGATTTGACAGTCACATGTTGTATATCTGTGGTAGTCAATGGTAACTTTCAACTTGACAGAATCTAGAAATACCTGGAGCATGGGCCTTTCTGTAATACCTGTGGGGGAGTATCTTAGCTAAATTAACTGATGTTGGAAAATCTGTCCTCACTTTGGGCCAGACTGTTCTCTCAGCAGGGCCTCCTGGGATGGAGAAAGAGAGCTGAGCACTAGAGGGAATCCATTGCTCTTTCCTGATTGTGGATGTGATGTGACCAGCTGCTTCAGCCTTGATGGACTACATATGCTGTTCAGTCACTGTGGGTCAGGCTGTCCCCACTTGTACCTAGGGACTTTCTCTTGCGAGTTAGTTGGAAGGAAATGTGTTTTCCAGATGTGCTCACAGGGAATGGCAGAGCTGCCCCAGGGACCTCAGCTCCTTCCTCCCTCTTCTCTTGGGGCTGCTTGTTTGGGACTTAAAGAGAGACCGTGTTTGGCTCAAACTCAACATGATTGCACCTCCATGCCAGTCATTTTTCACCGTTTTCCTTAGGCTGTGGACAAGGGCTAGTCCTCTAGGGCAATCAGGGAAAAACCTCTTTTCAGCCTCGGCTCTCCCCAGAGGGCCTTGACTGGATCTCTGCCACCAGGAGGTACAAGGGCCTTCTTAGCTCCTTTAGCATGGTCCCAGAGGCATCTGTGGCAGGCCTCACTGGAGTTATGTCAACAACTCCCCCCTCCCCCAGGACTGCCTTTCTCAATGTTTTCTCTCTCATTCCAAACATACTTCTCTTGAACTTTGCCTGACTCAGGAAGTGCTCATCTGGAGTTTTCAAATTCTTCAGCCAGATGGAAGCCTCTAAGGGTTGATCAAAGCACTGTTTGTTACAGGTGGATTACAGATGCTCCCTGCAGTTATTGTCCGAAGGTGAGCATCTGGGATATGCAGAATCAGCCAGTCATGTTTTGCACAGAAATGAACAGCATGGCAGAGACTGAGATTTTCTTTCTGTTCCCTTCTCCCCGAAGAGAAGCTATCCACAGCTGGTTGAGCAAAATCGGTATTTTTCAGGTGGCCCAGAAGCTCTAGAGCTGGCTTCTTAACTATCAGGCAAGCTTCGACAAGTCTTCACCAGCATCACATATGGAATAGGCAGACCACGAGGAAATATTATCTTCAGCTCCTGGAGGGAGATGCTGCAGTGATCCTTTACACTGTTTCTGGTGGTTAGGCGGGTCAGTCTCTCGTGGGAGGAAACAGCTCTGGGATATCCAGCCGGAACCTGACTGCTCTGAGATGCCTGGACAACACATGTAAGAAACAACTTGGGTCCAACTTCTGGACCCTGGAGAAAAGCCTGGTGTTGTTTATTTTGGCTCTTTCTGGGGGGCCTGCCACCTACCTCCCAAACACATCACTCACAGAGCCTTATTGTTACTTATGAATGCCTGGTCTTAGCTTGTTTGTTTCTTGCCAGCTTTCCTTAAATTAACCTATGTACCCTTTGCCTCTGGGCTTTTCCTTTTCTCTAACTTCTATAAATCTTACTCTTACTCCATGGCTTGCTGTGTAGCTGGGTGTCTGGCCCCTGGAGTTCTCCTCCTTCTCTGACTGCTAGACCACTGATCCCAGATTTCTCCCTCTATATATTCTCTCTGCATGCCAGCCCCCCCCCCCCCCCCCCCCGCATCCTTTCTCCTGCCTCGCTATTGGTCAGTTCTTTATTAGACCATCAGGTGTTTTACACAGGCATAGTAACCCAGCTTCACAGAGTTAAACAGATGCAAAAGTAACACTCCTTAAAATATTCTACTTCTGGTAATTCCTGTCAACATTGTCTTTGCCCTCATGAGTCCACCACCAGAGCTCCTGCTGCCGTGATATCGCAAGCAGCTGGATCTGAGGTGCCCATCCAGCAGCCGAGAAGCAATCTCAGGTCATGTGGCAGGAAAGCTACTGATCTTTTAAAGTTGATTTTCTATTCTGTTACTTTGCTGTTACTTTGCTGTAAACGTTGATCTAGAAGCTTTCTGGTGGACATTTTGGGACCTCTTAGGTGTATCATACCATCTGCAAATAGGGGTAACTTGGGTTCTCTTCCTATTTGTATCCCTTTAGTTTCCTTTCCTTGTCTTACTTCTCTGGTTAGTAATTCAAGCATTCTATTGAAAAGGAGTGGGGATAGTGGGCGGTCCTGTTTTGGTCCAGATTTAAAGGGGTTGCTTTAAGTTTTTCTGCATTTAGGATGATGCTGGCTATGGTTTATTGTGTGTAGCCTTTATTGTGTTGTGGTCTCTTTATTCTGCTTGTTTCTATTATTATTATTATTATTATTATTATTATTGTTATTGTTATTATTATTTTGAGACAGCATCTCTTTATGAAGCCCTGGCTGTCTTAGAACTTACTGTGTAGACCAGGATGGCCTTGAATTCATAGAAATCTGCCCAACTCTGCCTCCCAAGTGCTGGGATTAAAGAGATACTCCACCATGCCTGGCCGCTCTAGGATTTTTATTATAAAGGCATGTAGGATTTTATCAAAGGCCTGTTCTTCATCTATTGAGATAATCAGTTTTGTCTTTAAATACATATTTATGATTTATTACACTTATTAGTTATGTATGTTGAACTATCTTTGTATCTTTCAGATAAAGCCAACTTTAACTTGTCTAGCAGGTTGCAAGAATATATTATAGAGATTCAGCTGTGTATTAAAGCTATACTTTGACCGGCCAAGGGTATGTCAAATGGGAAGCCATTTATCACAGAATATTTGGTGTTATGCAGTCTTAATATTTCAGCTGTCTTCTGCTATGAAATTCTTGCATGCCCAAATACTCACAGACCATATTGACAAACAGCTAAGCTTCTCAGTTGCTGATCCACTAGATAGCTAACACCCCTATAAGGCCTAGGAGACAAGCAAGCTGCAGGTGCATAGCTTTGTTTCTTGTGCAAATGAAGCTCAGACTATCCCCTTCCTTCAAGCCTAGTGGCATGGCAGAGAGATTGACTGAAGACTATAGGGCTTTTTGCAATACCAGGGGCAGTAAAGACTGGAGCAGAATTCCAAAGGCAGACACATAACCAAGTGGCCAGAGAGAGGAGAGGAAAATAGAGCTTCTGTAGAGGGTAAAGCAGATCTCTTGTAGAGTTTATCAGGGCCATGGGTAAGGAGCCAGGAAGGTGAGATGAAGGACGAAGGAACAGAGGACAAAGATCAGGTCAAAAGCATAGGAGCTTACTAAAACTATGAGGACAGGAAAAGTGGGCACAAAGAGGAGCTGAGTGTGAGGACAGAGCTGAGGCTGTGTAGACAGGATTTTGTCACAGAGGAATAAAGTTAACAGACAAAGAGTGTAGTGTTTGTAGATTCCTTTCCATCAGATACCCCACATCTGAGGTAGTGGTAGCATCTTCCCTAGGACGCTGGGAGGAATTTTTCTCAGGGCAGGAACCTGGGAACATTCCATTATCTTTAATCCTGGAAGATCAACTTTTTGAGATATGCCTGTATTCAGTTTAAAAATTTTCTTTCTTTTTTTTTTTTTAACAGAATTTCTTTATTGATTCTTTGGGAATTTCATATCATGCACCCTAATTCTACTAACCCCCCAGTGTCCCCATATCTTCTCCTCACCACTGTAGCACCCAACCAAAAAAAAAAAAAAAAAAAAAAAACTTAAATCAAACCAAACAAAAACAAAGTGTTGTACCCATTTCTCAAAACCCCCAGAGTGCTGTGGATATTGCTCTGTGTAAATAAAATTCTGATTGGACAGTGGCCAGGGAGAAAGTATAGGCGGGACAAGAGAGAAGAGAATGCTGGGAAGTAGAAGGCTGGGGAGAGACACTGCCAGCCGCCACCATGAAAAGCAACATGTAAAGACACTGGTAAGCCACAAGCCATGTGGCAAAGTATAGACTAACAGAAATGGGTTAATTTTAGATAGAAGAAGCAGATAACAAGAAGCCAGCCACGGCCATACAGTTTCTAAACAATGTAAGTTTCTGTGTGCTTTCTTGGTTGGGTCTGAGTGACTGTGGGACTGGCAGGTAAGAGAGATTTCTCCTAACTGGGCCAGGCAGGAAAACTCTAACTACACCAGAGACCACTAAGGAGCCGGTTTCTGATGCAAGCACGCAAGGGTCCTTTTATTCAGGTTCAACCTGGGCCAGTGCATGGCAGATGGAAGGAAATGTGGCAGCAGTCACGAGCCCAGGTGTAGAGGGTTTGTTTTTGTTTTGTTTTGTTTTGTTTTTTAATAGGGAAAAACCACAAGCCAGAAATTGGCAATTTGGTATTGGGTAGAAGGGGCAAGGTGATTTTTTGAAACTATTGGTCTAGACTTTTGGTGGGGAACCACAACCCGCTGAACAGGATTATCTGGACTGCTCAGCAGGATTATCTAGATATCTCTAAGGGCCATAAACCACAGACAGGATCCTATTAAGCTTTCCTTTCCTGTATAAACAGTAGACAGGATGTCTGCAGGAGGATGCTGCTCTGTATCCTTCGAGTTATCATGCCATATTCCTGAGCCTGTAAAATTAAGTCTAGGCCTTCACAAAAGCAAGCAAGCAAGCAAACAAACAAAAACAAAAACAAATCAAACCAAAAAACCACCCCTCTTTGCTGCTGCTTTTTTCCCACCTTTCCAATACCTCTCCATTTTTCCTGGTGGCTTTGGGAGCAGTGTGTCACACAGTATACTTTTTTGTCCAATCACCTTTGCTAGCAAGTGTTCATTGCAATGAGTCACTGGTCTGTTTCAAGGCCTCTGGTTTCTGGTACACCACCATCACTGGATCCTCATCGGAACTCCTCTGGGATATCCTGCAGCTGCTTTGAGTCATGGAGCTCCTGTGGGTATCATTCCACAGGACCAGTCCATTCACGAGCTCCAGCAGGTCCTATCTGGGTAGATGTTAGGGTGAGCCAACCCAAGGCCTGGCTGTGGGCCTGGGTGGTAGCTGAGCTGGTCAGTCTGGGGCACTGGGGCTGCCCGCTTCAGGTGAGGGGGTGGAGTCAGCTCTCTTATGCCCATGCCATCAAGGCCAGCTCTTCCTCACCTGTGGTAAAGGGTGGGGCCAACCCTTCTGAGTGCATGAGCCAGCTCTCCTGTGAGGTTGGGACCAGCTCTCTTGCTGCTATTGTACCTGTTTCAAGAAACCCCCAGAGACCACCAAGGAGCCAGTTTCTGAAGCAAGCACATAAGGGTCCTTTTATTTTCAGGTTCAATCTGGGCCACTGCATGGCAGATGGAAGGAAATGTGGCAACAGCCATGAGCCCAGGTGTAGAGTTTTTATAGGGGAAAACCACAAGCTGGGAATTACACACTTGGGATTGGGTAGAAAGAATATGGGGCAAGGTGATCTTTTGAAACTATTGGTCTAGACCTTGGGCCTGAAACCACATTTGAAACCATTGGGTTAGGCTTTTGGCGGGGAACCATAACCCACTGAACAGGATTATCTGGACTGCTCAGCAGGATTATCTAGATATCTTCAAGGGCCATAAACTTCAGCAGGATGTCTGCAGGAGGATATTGCTCTGGTCCTTCCTGAAACTGAGTACAGAAGGTGGTCTGAGATGTTGGCCCTTTCCCTAAGATAGAGCCTGTAAAGTTAAGTCTATGCCTTCACACTGCAGTGCCCATTGAGAGGCAAGGCCAGCTTTCCTAGGGCCAGTGAAGGGCAGGACCTGCTCAGCTTGGCCCTCTGATTTTACCATGTATGGTTCCTATGGCTCTTTGAGGTGACACAGGCTTCAGATATCAACACAGACCCCAGTTGCAGCTGGGCTATGGACCCAGGCATGGCACTCAGCAGCAGCTCAGCCCAGACGATATCCTGGCTCCTGGTAGAAGACTGGTGACTGAGATCAGGATGGCTCTGGTGGCAGCATGGCCCCTAGACACCAACAAGGCCATAGGTTGCAGCCTCAGCCCAGACTTTGGTGGTAATGCGAGCCTCAGACTTCCACATAGACACCAGCTGTGGTAGGACCACAGACCCAGTCATGGTTCTCAGCAGCAGCAGCAGGATCTGGATGTCACCATTGCCCCAGGCATCAGTGCAGCCCACTCAGATCAGCACAGCCCCAGTGACATTGTGGCCCATGGACACCAACATGGCCCCAAACCTCCGGCATCCACCTGGCTTTTGTTGATAACAGGAGCCTTGGGCATCAACACAGACCCCGGCTGCAGCAGGACCATGGACCCAGCCATGACCCTCAATTGCAGCTCTGGCCTGGATGTCACCATGGCACTGGGTTATAGTATGGGGCACTCAGGTTTGTACAGCCCTGGTTGCAGCCTGGTCCCTGGGCACCAACATGGTCCAGAGTGGCTAATTAGACACCAGGCAACCACATGGCCTTTGGTTGCAACAGAAGCCACAGCTGTGGACCCAGACCCTGGCTAGTGTAGAGCCTTGGACCCAGACATAGCCTTTAGCGGCAGCCTGGGCCTGGACAACACCAGGGCCCCGGATGGCAGCACAGGCCACTGTGATATTTTATTTGTGCTGAAAGGTGGTGATATTTTATTTGTGCTTTGATAAATAAAGCTTGCCTGGAGATGGGGGAAAAGGCCAGCCATTTTAAGTAAACACAGAAGTCAGTCAGTGTTAGCACATGCGCTTAATCCTGTCACTTAGCAGGCAGGGTCTCTGTGTGTTCAAGGCCATAGTAGGGAAGAGGTCAAGCTTGGTGACACATGCCTTTAATCCCAGTACCAACCACAGAGACCTGGAGGTCTGTACAGACAGGCAGTAGTAAGGAAGTGAGATGCGTAGGCTAAGAGCCAATGAGAGGGCAGAACAGCAAGGCAATAAAGGCATGGGAAAGAAGGGAAGTAGTTCGCATTGGAAGCTGCAAAGTTGGTGAGGTAAGGTTGGCTAGTGGCTCTCCCTATTTCCCTGATCTCTAAGGCATTTACCCCTATATTTGGCTCCATGTTTTGTTTTGTTTTTTATTTAATAAGACCATTTAGAAATTTGTCTACAGGCCACCCAGACCAGCTTGGCTCCAGTGGCAGCATGGCCCTTGGACACCTACATGGAACAGGTAGCAGCCCAGGCACTGGGCATTCTTTAGTGGCAACATGGACCATGGATGTTTATACAGATTCTGGCTATGGTAGGACCATGGACCCAGACATGGCCTTTGATAGCAGCTTAGGCCCAGATGTCACTATGACCCCAGGTGGTAAGCAGGCCTCCCACATCAGCCTACTCTACACTGCCTTCATCTTTTCCATTCTGCCTCTTCCCACAGCACATGAACCATTCCACTTCTCTTTCTCTTCTAGTTCTCTACCACATGTTTGCTCATCAATGGGACCCATCTGTTTGGCACCACCAGGGCTAGGCAGGCCATGGATGTCTTCTCACCAGCCTGGGCCTTGAGGGCCCTGGCTGGCCTGTGAGTATCTAGAACCTGCCTGAGCAGAATTGCATCAGGGTCACCATGGATTTCTCCCCACCAGCCCTGGCCTTCTGTATTCATTTTTTTTAATTCAAGATTTCTGTGGTTATTTTCATCAGTGATATGAGCCAATATGCTGACATTTTAACTGACTTGTTCTTGTGCAGGTCTTATTAGAGTAACCACAGCTACTGTGAGCTCACATGTGTAAAGTCATGCCATGTCCAGAGGACATTTTACACTACTGCTTCTTAGCCCCCAGCTCTTACAGTTTTTCTTTCACCTCTTCTGTGATGTTCCCCAAGCTTTGAGGATCAAGAGAGGATAAATACAGATGTTTCATCTACAGCAGATCTCCCTAGCCATTTTTTTTTCTCAGGACTTTGAAGAGTTATGAATCTCTGTAGTAGCTACCACCCACTAGAATACAAAGATTCTCTGCCTAGGGTTGAGAGTAGCACACGTTTATAAATACGAATATGAATGTTTAGAAGGCAGTTTGGCAAGATGGTTATTTAGTAAAACAAGATCAGTAGGTTCTCCCTGTGGGCCAATGACTGCTCTAATCTTTTTTTTTTTTTTTTTTTTTTTTTTTTGTTGGGGAATGTTGTGGGATGCCCTTCTGTATGCTATGAAGATACGGGGCTCCCATTGGATAATAAATAAAGCTGTTTTGGCCTATGGCAAGAAAGTTTACACCCAGGTGGAAAATCCAAGCAGAGATACAGAGAGAAGAAGGACAGAGTCAGGAGAGATGCAAGCCTGCTGCCAAAGGAGCAACAAGATGTCAGCAGACCCATAACACCACAGCCATGTGGCAACATATAGATTTATAGAAATGGGTTAATTTGAGATGAAAGAGATAGCTAGCAGGAAGCTAAAGCCATAGGCCATACAGTTTGTAATTAATATAAGCCTCTGAGTGATTATTTTACAAGTGGCTTCCAGACCATGGGTGAGAGAGATTCATCCCAACTGCTGGGCCAGGCAGGACCAGAGAAACTTCTGGCTATAGGGAAATAGTATTTTAAGGTGTGTTACTTTTGTTTATGTTGCACTTGTTTAACTCTGTGAAGCTGTGTTAATGTACCTGTCTAAAACAACTGATAGTCCAATAAAGAGCTAAATGGCCAATAGAAAGGTAGAGAAGGATAGACGAGGCTGGCAGGCAGAAAGAATTAATAGAAAGAGAAATCTGGGAGAGGAGAGATCTCTAGGAGCAAGAGAAGGAGGAGGATATCAGTGGTCAGCAACCCAACTACACAACCAGCAATGGAGTGAAAAAGAAAGGTATACAAAATTAGAGAAAGGTAAAAACCCAGAGGTAAAAAACAGATGGGTTCATTTAAAGTTAAGAAAAGCTGGCAAGAAACAAACTAAGCTAAGGCCAGGCATTCATAATTAAGAATAAGCCTCTGTGTGTGATTTGTTTGGTAACTGTGTGGTGGTCCCCCCCCCTCCAAAAGCAAAAACAACTAACAACATTTTGGTGTACCAACATGGTGCTTGGATTTCCATAGTGCCTGAGAAAGCTTTAAAAAAAAATGGCGGGGTTGGGGATTTAGCTCAGTGGTAGAGTGCTTGCCTAGCAAGCACAAGGCCCTGGGTTCAATCCTCAGCTACACACACACACACACACACACACACACACACACACACACACACACGCACGCACACACACACACACAAATGGCTCCTTTAAGAGTTTCTCCAGGACAGTTATTGCCAGACAATGAGCCCACTAGATAAAAAGTGCCTGCCATGGTGCAGGGCACCAGCATTCCATAGCTGGGAGGGGTTGAGTGTAGCTCCTGATCAAATGCACCTCCAATCAGGCCACAAGATTTAGGCTTGGCTTTCAAGACCTGAGAAACATGGGGAGAAACCAGAAGCCACAGGCAGAGGTCCCAAGCTGGAGGTCCCAAACCGCTCTGCTTAGCAGGGTTTTTTGCTCATCCAGACAAAAAAGGCTGAAAGATACACAAGAAAAGAGGTCCAGACAGGAAAATCTCTAAACAGATTATATTGTGCTTAACAATGTGCATAGGCTTAAGAAAAGGAAAAGGGTATAGTCATAGAAAAAATGAATAGTTAAATAATAAAGTCTTGAAAGAGAGAATAAAAACAATATCAAAGGAAAAAGCCACATAGAGATGGGAAACACACATGGAGTCTGGATCCTGTATGTTATTATGTTGACTTTGAATTTTCTGATTGTTGAGAAGCAAAAGACAGCTGTTAGGACACCTGGGATTGTAAAAAGGACTGCAATATCGAACCAACCAAGATGTTTTAGGGTTATCTTAACTTTAAAAAAGAAGTAAAAAATGTATTTTTCAAATGGAAATAAAAAATGCTTTGGAGTTTTGTTCTCACAGGAGATGAGAGGCTATGGATTCCTTTAGGAATAATATGGATCAGGTTTGATCAGGGGACACCTCCTGAATCTTGCCAGGTGATATCAACAAAGGTTACTGCTGGTCTTCCCAGGACTTGGTCATTATCTCAAAATTTTCTTGGGGACCCCTTAAGGTGCTTTTGCCCATAGTCAGCAAAAAGCAATTTAGAGAAAACTACACCCACATTCCCAAGAGTTGGGTGAATATGTGTGGCAGTTGGTTATTTGGTAGGTTATGGATGTTTGTTATCATTTAGAGGAATATAGAATATTGATACAAATTTAGAGTTATTTTTGTTACACTATAAAAATGTTTCTACTCTTGTTTGAGGTATTGTGCCTATGCAGTTCATTTTGAAATGTAGGGTGAAGTTCTAGCTTTTGAAAGCTATTATTATAAATTATATAGGATAATCAGGAAACATAGGTTAGTGGTTAGCCATTTATAACAATGAAAACTATAGATGTTAGGTATGCTTTCCAGATCATATAGAGATATACTTTAGATAGATGATCTTCAAACCTTTCAAAGACATACAGAATGTGACATTTAAAATGTTTTATTAACTTAGAGCTTTTCATGACAATGAGACAAATCTGCTCCTGGCAGTATCAATTTACTTCAGAGATGATGGGCATCAAAGAAACTCCTCATGGAGTCAGTTTTCAATGGGCAAGGTTAGCCATCAGGAAAGAAACTGCTCTTGCCTAGACTGATTGACAGTATGTTATATAAATTGGACATGCAGGACTCACAGAAAAGTACCACTGAACTTTGCCAAAACAAGGTGGTATGGTCTTTCAGGGTTCCTGATTCACAGAAGAAACTGCCAGACATTCCACAGGACATAGAGGAAAGTGACTGACAAACTTTGCCAATTTAGGCCAGATAGTCTTTCAAATTCTCTGCTTCATTGAAAAGTCTGGGAGACCAGGCCCCAGCTCCCATCTGCGCCTGACCTCCCATCTGGACCAGAGGTGAGTGCCTGAGGTTATAGTCAGAGAGGCAACCGCCCCTGGGTCCCACCCCTGGGCATCATCCTGGGTTGACCTGCCCAACTTCGCCCCAGTTTCTGGCCAATCTGTGGGCCCTGTGGGAAGGCTCCCCTTTTCCAAGACTGTAGGCAGACCCTACAGTCTCCATACCCTGCCCCCACACCCATTTGAACAAGACCCCAGCCATTTCCTGAGACTCAGAGACCAGCTCCCAGTTCCCATCCACCCTGGAACTCCCATCTAGACCAGAGGAGAGTACCTGGGGTTATAGTCAGAGAGGCAACTGCCCCTGGGTCCTATCCCTGGGCACCATCCTGGGAGGACCTGCCCAACTTGGCTCTAGTTTCCGGCCAATCGGTGGGCCCTGAGGGAAGGCTCCCCTTTTCCAAGATTGTAGCCAGACCCTGCAGTCTCCACACCCTGCCCCCACACCCATTTGCCCAAGACCCCAGCCACTTCCTGAGACTCAGAGACCAGCCCCCAGCTCCCATCCATCCCAGGACTGCCATCTGGACCAGAGAGACGCTCTGGTGGACACTACAACCTCAACGCCTTGCCCCCACACCTACCTGCTGGAGACCCCAGCCACTTCCAGAGACTTAGAGACCAGTGTCCAGCATTCCATCGTGCCCTGGAACTCCCATCTGGACCAGAGAGCCCCCAACTCCCATCCGCCCCAGAATTACCATCTGGACCAGAGCTTCCATACTGTCCTGGAACTCCCATATGGACAAGAGGAGCTCCCATCTGGACAAGATAAGGAGACCCCAGGGACTTCCTGAGACTCAGAGTCTAGCCCCCCAGCTCCTATCCAGCCAGCACTCTCATCTGGACCAGAGCTCCCATCCAGCCCAGAGCTTCCATCTGGACCAGAGAGAGGCTCCCTAAATCTGTCAGCTCTGTCTGGACCAAGTACACTGATAAGACCAAGAATGAACACAAGAGGAGATGGGCAGATGCCAAGGCAGAAGTCCATACAACAAAATAAAGAGCAATACAGCATCACCACAACCTAGCCCTTCTCCAACAGCTAGACTTGAACATCATGGAATGGAAGAAGAAGTAGAAGAAGAAGAAGAAGAAGAAGAAGAAGAAGAAGAAGAAGAAGAAGAAGAAGAAGAAGAAGAAGAAAAAGAAGAAGAAGAAGAAGAAAAAGAAGAAGAAGAAAAAGAAGAAGAAGAAGAAGAAGAAGAAGAAGAAGAAGAAGAAGAAGAAGAAGAAGAAGAAAACAACCATATAAGTAACATCATGAAGAGGCTAGAGCCTTATATAGAAGAAATAAAAAATAAAGTGGAGGAACAGATAAACAAAAAATGGGAACAAAGGTATAAAAAACTAGAGGAAAGAACAATTAAAGCAGAAGAAAACAATAAGTCCCTGAAAGAAAATCATGAAAAAGCAAGGGAAACAGTCCAAGACCTGAAGAGGAAAATAGAAAAAATGAGGAATACACTAACAGAAGGAATGCTGGAAATAGAAAATCTGAGTAAACAAACAGGAACTTCAGAGGCAAGTATAACCAACAGAATGCAAAAGATGGAAGACAGGATCTCTCGTGTTGAAGATGTGGTAGAAGAAATAGATTCATCAGTCAAAGAAAACACTAAAACCAACAAAGTCATGACCCAAAATGTCCAAGAAATTTGGGACACCATGAAAAGACCAAACCTACAAATAATAGGGATAGAGGAAGGAGAAGAATACCAACTCAAAGGCACAGAAAATATATTTAACAAGATCATAGAATAAAACTTTCCCACCTTAAAGAAGGAAATGCCTATGAAGATACAAGAAGCCTATAGTACACCAAACAGACTAGAACCCCCAAAAAAGTCCCCTCACCACATAATAATTAAACAACTAAACGTACAGAATAAAGAAAGAATATTAAGGGCAGCAAAAGAAAAAGGCCAAGTGACTTATAAAGGCAAACCCATCAGAATAACACCCGATTTCTCAATGGAGACTTTGAAAGCCAGAAGGACCTGGACAGAAATAATGCAGACACTAAGAAACCATGAATGCCAGCCTAGACTAATATACCCAGCAAAACTTTCAATCATCATAGATGGAGTGAACAAGACCTTCCAAGATAAAACCAGATTTAAACAATACTTATCCACAAACCCAGCCCTACAGAAAGCATTAGAAAGAAAATTCCAACCTAAGGAAGGCAGATACACCCATGAAAACACAGGCAATAGATAACACCACAGCAGTAAACCCCAAAAAAGAGAAGTACACACACACACTACCACCAAAAAATACAAATAAGAACAGGAACGAACAATCACTGGTCATTAATATCCCTTAATATCAATGCACTTAATTCACCTATAAAAAGACACAGACTAACAGAATGGATATAAAAACAGGACCCATCTTTCTGCTGCATACAAGAAACTCACCTCAAATTCAAAGGCAGACACCTCCTAAGAATAAAAGGCTGGGAAAAGACTTTCCAATCAAATGATCTTAAGAAGCAAGCTGGTGTAGCCATCTTAATATCCAGCAAAATAGACCTCAAACTAAAATCAATCAAAAGAGATGATGGAGGACATTACATACTCACCACAGGAAAGATCCACCAAGATGAAGTCTCAATTCTGAACATTTATGCCCCAAACACAAGGGCACCCGCATATGTAAAAGAAACATTGCTAAAGCTTAAATCACATATAAAACACCACACATTAATAGTGGGAGACTTCAACACCCCACTTTCACCTCTGGACAGATCAGCCAAATTGAAACTTAACAGAGACATAATGGACTTAACTGATGTTATGGCTCAAATGGACTTAATCAATATCTACAGAACATTCCACCCAAACAAAAAAGAATATACCTTCTTCTCAGCACTCCATGGAACCTTCTCTAAAATCGACCACATACTTGGTCACAAAGCAAATCTCAACAGATACAAAGCAATTGGAATAACCTCTTGTGTTCTATCAGACCACCATGGTTTAATGTTAGATTTCAACAACAGAAAACACTACAGAAATCCTACAATCTCATGGAAACTGAATAATGCTCAACTGAATCACCAATGGGTTAAGGAAGAAATAAAGAAAGAAATTAAAGACTTACTATAGATCAATGAAAATGAGTACACCACATACCCAAATTTATGGGACACTATGAAAGCAGTGATAAGAGGGAAATTCATAGCACTGAATGCCCACATAAAGAAGCTGGAGAAATCTCATGCTAGTGACTTGACAGCACACCTGAAAGCCCTTAAACAGGAAGAAGCAAAGTCTCCCAGGAGGAACACACACCAGGAAATTATCAAATTGAGAGCTGAAATCAATAAAATAGAAATAAAGAGAACAATAAAAGGATTAATGAAACAAAGAGTTGGTTCTTTGAGAAGATCAACAAGATAGACAAGCCCTTATCAAACTAACCAAAAGACAGAGAGAGAGCATCCAAATTAACAAAATCACAAGTGAAAAGGGGGACATAACAACAGACAATGAGGAAATCCAGAGAATCATCAGGTCATACTTCAAAAACCTCTACTCCACAAAACTGGAAAATCTAAAAGAAATGGATAATTTTCTGGATAGGTACCACATACCTAAGTTAAATCAAGACCAGATAAACCATTTAAATAGTCCAATAACCCCTAAGGAAATAGAATCAGTCATTAAAAGTCTCCCAACCAAAAAAAGCCCAGGACCAGATGGTTTCAGTGCAGAATTCTACCAGATCTTCAAAGACGACTTAATACCAATACTCTTTAAATTGTTTCACACAATAGAAGCAGAAGGAATATTACCAAACTCCTTCTATGAGGCTACAATTACCCTGATTCCTAAACCAAACAAAGATGGAACAAAGAAAGAGAACTACAGACCGATCTCCCTCATGAACATTTGTAGTTGGAGAGCTTCTCTCCAGATTCCACCAAGCCCCCACGGTCCCACAACAGATGTATAAAATAATCATACAGACACTTATATTATTTAAACTGCTTGGCCATTACCTCAGGCCTACCATTGTCTAGCTCTTACTCTTAAATTAACCCATTTCTGTTAGTCTATACTTTGCCACATGGCTTGTGGCTTACCCTTGTCTTTATATGTTGCTTCTCCTGGCAGTGGCTGGCAGTGTCTCCTCTCAGCCTTCCTGTTCCCAGACTTCTCCTCTTCCTTGTCCTGCCTACCCTATCCTTCCTGCCTGGCTACTGGCCAATCAGCACTTTATTTATACAGAGTGATATCTGCAGCAAACATTGATGCAAAAATACTCAATAAAATACTGGCAAATAGACTCCAAGAACACATCAAAACAATTATCCACCATGATCAAGTAGGCTTCATCCCAGGGATGCAAAGGTGGTTCAACACACAAAAGTCTGTCAATATAATACAGCATATAAACAAACTCAAAGAAAAAATCCACATGATTATCTCACTAGATGTAGAAAAGTCATTTGACAAAATCCAATACCCCTTCAAGATAAAGGTCTTGGAGCAATCAGGAATACAGGGAACATACCTAAACATAATAAAGGCAATCTACAGCAAGCCAACAGCCAACATCAAAGTAAATGAGGAGAAACTCAAAGCAATCCCACTAAAATCAGGAACAAGGCAAGGCTGTCCCCTCTCCCCATACTTATTCAATATACTACTCAAAGTTCTAGCCAGAGCTATAAGACAACATAAGAACATTAAGGGGATACAAATTGGAAAGGAAGAAGTCCAGCTTTCCCTATTTGCAGATGACATGATAGTATACATGAGTGACCCCAAAAATTCAACCAAGGAACTGATACAGCTAATAAAAACAACATAGCAGGATACAAGATCAACTCAAAAAAATCGGTAGCCCTCCTATATACAATAGACAAACAGGTTGAGAAGGAAATCAGAGATACATCACCCTTTACAATAGCCACAAATAATATAAAATACCTTGGGGTTACTCTAACTAAGCATGTGAAGGACCTATATGACAAGAACTTTAAGTCCCTGAAAAAAGAAATTGAAGAAGATGTCAGGAAATGGAAAGACCTCCCATGCTCATGGATAGGTTGGATTAACATAGTAAAAATGGCAATCTTACCAAAAGCAATCGACAGATTCAACACAATCCCCATCAAATTACCAACAAAATTATTCACAGATCTGGAAAGAATAATACTTAACTTCATATGGAAAAACAAAAAACCCAGGATAGCCAAAAGAATCCTGTACAATAAAACAACCTCTGGAGCCATCACAATCCCCGACCTCAAGGTCTACTATAGAGCTACCATAATAAAAACAGCCTGGTACTGGCATAAAAACCAACATGTGGACCAATGGAATCGAATTGAAGAAACTGACATTAACCCACACACCTATGAACATATAATTTTTGACAAAGAAGCCAAAAATGTACAATGGAAAAAAGAAAGCATCTTCAACAAATGGTGCTGGCATAACTGGATGTCAATGTGTAGAAGGCTGCAAATAGATCCATATCTGTCACCGTGCACAAAACTTAAGTCCAAGTGGATTAAGACCTCAACATAAATCCAGGTACTCTGAACCTGATAGAAGAGAAAGTAGGAAGTAGTCTTGAAGGCATTGGCACCAGAGATCACTTTCTAAATATGACACCAGTAGCACAGACACTGAGAGAAACAATCATTGGGTCCTGTTGAAACTGAGAAGCTTTTGTAGACCAAAGGACACAGTCAACAAGACAAAGCGACAACCTACAGAATGGGAAAAGTTCTTCACCAACCCCACATCTGACAGAGGGCTGATATCCAGAATATATAAAGAACTCCAGAAATTAGACATCAAAATGCCCAACAGTCCAATTAAGAAATGGGCTATAGAACTAAACAGAGAATTCTCCACAGAGGAAGTTCAAATGGCTGAAAGACATTTAAGGAATTGCTCAACATCCCTAATTATCCAGGAAATGCAAATCAAAACGACTCTGAGATACCACCTTACACCTGTCAGAGTGGCTAAGATCAAAAACACAGAAGACAGCTTATGCTGGAGAGGATGTGGAGCAAGGGGAACTCTCCTCCACTGCTGGTGGGAATGCAAGCTTGTACAGCCACTTTGCAAATCAATATGGCACTTCCATAGAAAATTAGAAATCCATCTCCCCCAAGACCCAGCTGTAGCATATACCCAAGGAATGCTCAATCATACCACAAGGGCATTTGCTCAGCTATGTTCGTATCAGCTTTGTTTGTAATAGCCAGAACCTGGAAACAACCTAGATGCCCTTCAACTGAAGAATGGAAAAAGAATATATGGTACATATACACAATGGATTACTACTCAGCAGAGAAAAACAATGACATCATGAGGTTTGCAGGCAAATGGATGGATCTAGAAAAAATCATCCTGAGTGAGGTAACCCAGATTCAGAAGGACAAACATGGTATGTACTCACTCATAGGAGGATACTAGATGTAAAACAAAGATGACTAGACTGCTACACAACTCCAGGGAGTCTACCTAGAAAACAGGATCCTAGGAAAGACACAGGAATCACCCAATGACAGAGAAATGGATGAGATCTACATGAACAACCTGGACGACAGTGGGAGTAATGAAGGGCAAGGTTTGAGGGAAAGGAAGCTTAGGGGAGCAGAGATCCTAGCTGGATCAAGAACAGAAAGGGAGAACAAGGAATGACAGACCATGAT
This sequence comes from Onychomys torridus, assembly GCF_903995425.1. NCBI lineage: Eukaryota > Metazoa > Chordata > Mammalia > Rodentia > Cricetidae > Onychomys > Onychomys torridus. The sequence goes on along the minus strand of NC_050450.1, from coordinate 37,280,512 downwards.
AAATGAAGACCACATGAGAACAGGAATAGGCAGAGTGCTGGAAGAGGTCCCCTGAAATCCACAATGATACATCCTCTGTAGACTGCTGGCAATGGTCGAGAGAAAGCCTGATCTGACCTAGTCTGGTGATCAGATGGCCAAACACTCTAACAGTCAAGCTGGAACTCTCATCCAATAACTGATGAAAGTGGATGCAGAGATCCTCAGCCAGGACCCAGGTGGAGCTCCAGGTGTCCAATTTTCGAGAAAGAGGAGGGAGTCTAAGAGCGTGAATTGTTGAGACCAAGATGGGAAAAAGCACAGGGACAAATAGCCAAATGAATGGCAGCACATGAATTATGAACCAAAGGCTGTGGAGCCTCCAGCTGATTCAGGCCCTCTGGATAAGTGAGACAATTGAATAGCTTGAACTGTTTGGGAGGCATCCAGGCTGTGGGACCAGGAACTGTCCTTAGGGTACGAGCTGGCTGTTTGGAACCATGGGCTTACACAGGAACACTTTGCTCAGCCTGGAAGGAGGGGACTGGACCTGCCTGTTCTGAATCCACCAGGTTTAAATGAATCCCCAGGGGAGTCTTGGCCCTGGAGGAGATGGGAATGGTGGCGATGGGATGGTGGGAAGGTAGGGGCAGGGCTAGGAGGGGGGAGGACTGGCTACCCCTTGGCTGATGTGTAAAATTAAAACACAAATATAATAATTATAATAATAATAATAATAATAATAATAATAATAATTTTTTTTTAAGTCTGCCAGCTAATATGGACCTGTAGGCTGAAGATGGATGCCCCAATGCTGTAGAGGAACTTTTGGTGATTGTCCACGTAGTCAGAGGTCTCTGTCATTTCCAGAATTTTTGGAAGTTGTTTCCAATGCACTTTTTGTTTACTTAAATAATATTATATCCTTCTGGGGCCTTTGATGGAGTTGAAGACTAGATAGTTATAGTTGTAATTTTCCTTATATATGATAGAAAGTAAGTTAGTTATAAAATTTTAAATTTACTAAGAGAGGATAGATTATGGAGTTTTATCTTTAAATGTACCAGACACAAATGAATTGGAATTCAGTAAATTGTGAATGTAATCTTTACTTGATAATTGTTCTTTTTGTATACAGTCCTACTATGCTAAGTTTAAAACCTTTCATTTTTGTTTAGAAAAAAGGGGGAAGTGTTGGAGAATATTTTTTTAAGATGTGTTACTTTTGTTTATGTTGCATTTTTTTAACTCTGTGAAGCCATGTTACTACTGTACCTGTGTAGAACACCTGATAGTCTAATGAAGAGCTGAACGGCCAACAGCAAGGCAAGAGAAAGGCTAGGCAGGGCTATCGGACAGAAAGAATTCATAGAAAGAGAAATCTGGGAGAGGAGAGATCTCTTAGAGTGAGAGAAGGAAGAGGACATCAGGGGTCAGCCACCCAGTTATACCACCAGCAATGGAGTAAGAAAGAAAGGTATACAAAATTAGAGAAAGGTAAAAACCCAGAGGCAAAAGACAGATGGGTTCATTTAAAGTAAAGAAAAGCTGGCAAGAAACAAGCCAAGCTAAGGCCAGGCATTCATAATTAAGAATAAGCCTCTGAGCCGGGCTGTGGTGGTGCACACCTTTAATCCCAGCACTCGAGAGGCAGAGGCAGGCGGATCTTTGTGAGTTCGAGGCCAGCCTGGTCTACAGAGCCAGATCTAGGAAAGGCACAAAGCTGCACAGGGAAACCCTGTCTCAAAAAAACTTAATTAAAAAAAAAAAAAAAGCCTCTGTGTGTTATTTATTTGGGAGGTGAGTGGCAGGCCCCCAAAGAGGCAAAGAGTAAGAAAATAACCAACAACAGGTTTTGTTTGCTTGTTTGTTGTTTTACCATGTTTTCAGTACCAGGCTTCAAATCCAATCAGGAGCTGCTGGCTCCTCCCATAAGTAGTCTTGGCACTCTTATGCCAGTGGGCACATCTTGTCTGCTTGGTTGGTATTATAGTCTGTAGGGTCCAGGCAATTTAGAACACATGGGCCTGGAGTTGTTGGAGATCTGAGACCTGGAGAACGAAGTCAGGTGACAAGAGGCTTGTGGCTGTAGTTGTGAAGGGGTATGTTCACAGCATCAGGGAAGGGTTGGTAAGGCCTGAGGAATGTCTTGTACTTTCTACCCTCCTCCATCAGCAATCTCTAGGTCTATATGCCTCCAAATATCCAGGAAGCCACACAGGTTTCTCCACAGCCTAGCAGCTGGTCATTTGCGTTTCTCTCAAGCTCTGCCAGCATGTATGTGTGCCCTGGAGCTGAAATGAGGGTAGTCCCCCACAGTGCTCCAGAGAAGAAAGACAATGAGGCAGGGCAATGTGTTTCCCTCATTCGCTGGTGGTTTTGGGAACTCCTCCCAGCTTTTGTCCTTGTCCCCAGGAGTCCTTTGGCTTCAGAGAACTCATTCCTCAGGTGTCTTGGCTAAGGGACCCCCTCACAACCCTCCAGGAAACTGCTTTCCTGGCCTGCACCTTCCAGCCTTCCTTTCATTCTTTGGTCATCTTGAAATCATAGTGTTCATTTTCTTTTTCCTGGAAATGGTTATCCTGCCCAGAAAGCAAGCACACAGAGGAGTTAAGTTTCACTTTTGCTTTCTGGAAATGTATCTGCCTATAGGGTGTCAGCGTTTCCTTCTCTCTGTAACCCCGAGGACTCTCTGGCCACTGATCTCCTTGCTGTTTTCCTGAGGGAGGGCAGATCCTTGCAGCTGTTGGTGCCTGTGCTGGGGCTGCAGGGAGCAACAGACTCAGCATTTTCCACTCTTTTGGTGGAAGCATCAGCTTTGATTATTTACAGCAGAAGCTCTTTGGAGCTGGTGAGTGAGAAAAGCCTTTGCCTTTACAGTGACCTGACTTTCAGCTTTGTGGGCAGAGGGCAGAGCTGGCCTGACTAAGTAGGGAGTCATGTGGTCATGTCACCATCTTTTCATAGAAGGTGAAAGGGTCTGGAGCTGCCCTTTGGTGGTGCTGGGAGAGTTGTGAAAAGGTTTGGGCCGAGCAGAACCTTTGTGGAAACCATGCAGTACTCACTGTAAAATGGCTTCCTGTAAACAGCTTCCTGTTCTGAGTCCAGTGTTTCACTGCCAGGGAGCTCTAGGCACAACTCTGTTTTTCGTAACTAGCAAAAATCTAAGTAATGTTTTAACATCGGTACGTGAGTAAAACCTGTTTGCTGAGGTCTGATAATGTCTGTGGTTCTCTAGAAGAAGACATCCTTGTCCATGGTCACACTCACGGAATACACCTGAGAGTAATGGTGTCTGTTTTAAAGAGGCCCAAAGTCTCTGCTCTGACACTCGCCTTACATCATTAGCAATCAGAAATAAACCAATTCTTCTTCCTGTTCCTGCTCTTTCTCCCTGCTCCTTCTCCTGGCTTTCCTCCTCCCCTTCCTTCCCCTCTGTGTCCTTCCTCTTTCTTCCTTGTTCTGGGATTGAACCTTGGACTTGACACATGCTAGGCAAGAGCTCTACCACAAGCCACAGTCCTAGCCCTTTTATTGTTTATATCTTTAATTTTTTTGTTTTGTTTTTCGAGACAGGGTTTCTCTGGGTCGCTTTTTGCGCCTTTCCTGGGACTCTCACTTGGTAGCCCAGGCTGGCCTCGATCTCACAGAGATCCACTTGCCTGTGCCTCCCGAGTGCTGGGATTACAGGCATGCACCACCACCACCCAGCTCAAAGCCAATTTTTTAAGGCAAGATTTTACGATGTTATCAGTGTAGCCACGGCTAGCCTTGAACTCACAGTTCTTCTGTTTCAAGTGCCTCCCAAGTACCTAGTGCACTTATCATGTACTTAACCAAAGCTGATGTTTGTTTAAAAACAGCAGAGAAGGTGACTATTTAAATATTCTGTCTTATTAAAACCTTCAAGATAACAAAATGCTGCACAGAAAGTGAATGCTTCTACCATCATTTAAAGATTTATTTATTTTTATTTTATGTGTTTAAATGTTTTGCCTGTGCATATGTGTGTGCACCATGTGTGTGCCTGGTACCATCAGAAAAGGGCAGTGGAGCCTTGGAACTAGAATTACGGACTGTGGGTGCTCTGAAGGAGCAGCAGGTGCTCCTAATGGCCGATCCAGCTCCCCAGATCCCTCTATCATTATTTAAATGGTATCAGCTAAAACAAAACTTAAGAATCAATAAAACAGATTAAAACCACATTAGCCTTGCAAAGCAAAACCCACTGGGATTCTGTTATAGAGGCAGAAGTCAATCACTACCATTCTGGAGTTTCCAGAATTTATTTTTGAAAAATCACTTTGAGGGCTGGAGAGATGGCTCAGCAGTTAAGAGCACTGCTTGTTCTTCCAAAGGTCCTGAGTTCAATTCTCAGCAACCACATGGTGGCTCACAACCATCTGTAATGAGATCTGGTGCCCTCTTCTGGCCTGCAGGGATATGTGCAGACAGAACACTATACATAATAATAAATAAATATTTTTAAAAAAAGAAAAGAAAAATCACTTTGGTGAGTTAAGCTTACAAGTAGATATAACTACACTGTCATTTTAGAAAGGCATACTTAAATTTCTGAAGCACATTTCATTAGTTTTTGTTTACTGAACTGGAATTTATTACTTTTTCAGAAAATATGGCATATCTTTTAAAATACACATATTTAGTGATTAAATAACGATTCAAGAGTTATTAGGTTAAAAAGAAAGAGAAAGAAAGAAAGAAAGAAAGGAAGGGAGGGAGGAAGGAAGGAAGGAAGGAAGAAAAGGAAGGAAGAAAGGAAGGAAGAAAGAAAGAAGGAAAGAAAGAAAGGAGAGAGAAAGAAAGAAACCAGTGTCTTCGGGACACTATAGGACTGACTATGAACTCTGATTGTGAACACATGAGCTCTCAGAGACTATGGCAGCACACACATGCTGCACAGGTCCTGTACAGGTCCAAGCCAGTCGGGCTCCCAGCACTGAGCTGGGGAAGTAGACATGAGCTCCCATACTCAACCAAGAAGCTCTCTGCAATTAACAAGCACTCGCAAAGGAAAAATTAATTTCTCCAAGGGGGTCTCACTGGGTATACAAACTGTTTTCAAGGGCAGACCGCATGTCCTGCAGTAGATGGCCAACACAAAATGAACTGAAAGGTTTATTTGGGGAGTTTTTTGTTCTGTTGGTTTGTTGTTTTATCACATATTGCTTTATTTGTGCTTTTTTCTTTTTTAACCTTTCTGGTCTCTTGATTATACATTGTGGTTTATAATTTGAAGTTTCTATGGTATGTGTGTACATTTCTCATTCTCTTTCTTAGTTTCTTTTTGTTTGTTTGTACATTTTAAAAAATCCTTGTCTTTTTAATTTACCTGTCTGTTTTCTTAGAGGAGAATCAGAGAAGGAATGGAGCTGGAAAGGTGGGGAGGTGGGAAGATCTGGGAGGAGATGAGGGAGAGGAAACTGTGATCAGGATATAGTATATGAAAATAACTTTATTTTCAATAAAAATTATTAGGTAAGCATTCTGTGTACTTTCATATAATGAACATAAAAAGAAATGTTACAGGTTGGATATTTCACTCTGCTCATTTACTCTGTAGGTCTTTCATGGGTGGAAAGCTTAGAAAGAAAAACTTTCTTAAGATTCTCATTAGATTAAGATGGTTCAAACCACAAGTAACACTAAGCTCAACTCTGACATTACCTTTAAAAGTTTTACACAGCAAAAGTGCACTAACACATTAGTGTCCTTAAGGCAGGAATGAAGGGTTCATCTAATGGAGAACGTGTCTCCTGCCTCACACAGATCCTTCAGAAACAATGATCAAGAGAAGAAAGACATGCTTTAAACTTTCAGACAAAACAAAATAAAATGAGCATATTAATTTTAGTGTGGCCTATAATCCTGACTAGTCAGGAAACTGAGGCAGGAGGGTGGCAAGTTCAAGACCTGCCTGGACTCCAAAGTGAGTTCACGAGCAGCTTGAGCGAATCAGGAAGACTGCTGCAGAATTTAAAAAGTACAAATCAAGCTACCCTTAGGCTGCAGACAGGGGCCTACCTGATGTAAGCAAGTTGCCTCTTTGCCCATTTCCTTTGCCCAGAACAAAGGAAGGTCATGAGTCCAGGCCAGGCCCTTCTGCCTCTCTGGGACTGCTTCTTGGTGAGAAGTGGCCTCACCATGGCCACAACCACTGAAGCAAATCTAAATAAGGTGAGAGAGAGCCCAGATTTTGAATACTGGCTTACACACATGAACTCTGCATACAACTTTTGGAACAAGGAGTGGACCCAGAAGCTGGGGAAGCAGGAGAAGCTGCTCTTCCAAAGACATCCCGCTGAGACAGGCCAAGCTCTGCAAGAGAAGCTGAAGGTCTCATTGCAGTATAGCATGTGCAGTGAAATTACTTAGTGCAATAGTGTGGGAGATGTTTCCTTCTGGGAGGAATTATAAAGCTGTAGCTGTGTAGGTCAGTGGAAAGAGGACGGCAGAGAGAGCGGAGAGATGTGTCTCTAGTAGGTCTTATTACTGTGTCCTTACTGGCCCCTGTGCCTTGCTCCTGCATGTTACGAGTTCCTCATTCATAGCGACAGCCTGTCTGCCAGATACGCGCCTCTGCTGTGCCTAAAGTTAGTGGAACCTACTAGTTAAGACAGCAGATATGACTTGTTGACACTTCCATCGTAAATTTCAGCCCTGAAATGTTCATATGTGACAGCTATGGGCTTTGCTGCATCGGACTGAAAGCTGACAGGATGCCTGGAAAACTTGTGAATTTTATCCATTTCTCTTTGAGCTCTACAATCGTAATTTTTCAAGCCAAGAGCACACAGAAAACATTTCTTCCACTCTGTGCTTCAACAGAAAATACTTTCTTTAAAAAAAAAAAAAAATCTTGAGTAGTTAACTGCTGTAAACCAGATCATTAAATTAGGAAATAAAACGAAGATGAACCCTGTCTTAAGGACACTAATGTGTTAGTGTATTTGAGGTTTGCTAATTACTGCAATTTGATCACTGGCCATTGCATACTTGTGTGGAAGTTCCTACTCACAAATATGGGCAGTTTTTAATGGGGCAATTGAAATAACAGAAATTTATTCCCTTCAAGTTTTAGAAGCCAGAAATCCAAAATTAGTTCAGAATTATGTGCAGTTGAGCCCATCTGGATGATGCAAAGTATTGATGCCATCTGAAAATTGTCTGTCATGACAGCCAACTCACTTTTGCTGTGTAAATTGTATATTCACAGAATCTGGGGTTATGATGTGGACATCTTTGGGGTCAGTATACCAACACTGCAAGGAGGGCTACCCTCTTCTGAATCGGAGACCCAGAAACCAGCAAGATAGAAAATAGGTGTGTCTTCTTCAGGGGTGACACCTGAACTCACCAGGAATATAGATGAGTTGCAGAGACATGAATCAGTCCGTGAGGCTAGGAGTGCCCCCCAGGGGCCACTGCGTCCTGAGGGGTTAGGTTCCCTTTTACCACTTCACTCTCCTTACCTGTCTGGTCTTTCTCCTTTCTCACAGATCTTCTACAGTAACAACCATGGATCAGTTCCTCTCAGCCTTCCTGAAGGATCCATCAGTGAAGAATTGCCAACAATTGGCTGTGGAACTCTTGCCTCACTACGCTACATTAATCAGTAAGGCAGGAGGCATGCTCTCTCCAGAAACTCTCATCTGTATTCAAAAAGCCTTCCAGGAGGGAAAGCTGACAGATTTGGTGGGCCAGATTCAGGAAGTACTAACTGATGCAGAAAATGCTTCCCTGGAGATCGCTGTCATTGGGGAGTCTGGGGCCGGCAAGTCCAGTTTCATAAACGCCCTGCGAGGGCTGAGCCAGGAAGCAGAGGGGTCGGCTGATGTAGGGATTGTGGAGACCACTATGAATAAAACCCCCTATCAACATCCAAAATATCCCCAAGTGATGTTCTGGGACCTGCCTGGGACCGGGACTCCCAATTTCCTCCCAGACACTTATCTAGAAAAAGTGGGATTTGCTAACTATGACTTCTTCATCATCATATCTTCCTCTCGGTTCAGCCTTAATGATGCTATCCTGGCCCAGGAAATCAATAATGTGGGGAAGAAATTCTACTTTGTTCGAACCAAGGTGGACAGTGACTTATATAATGAAGAGAAAACCAAACCCAAAACCTTCAGAAAGGAGAAGGTCCTTCAGCAGATCCGAGACTACTGTCTGGCTAACCTCATCGGCGCTGGAGTGTCTGAACCCCGCATCTTCTTGATCTCCAACTTTGATCTGGCTGACTTTGATTTCCCAAAGCTGGAGGAGACTCTTCTGCAGGAGCTCCCTGGGCACAAGCGCCACAGGTTTGCACTGCTGTTGCCTACTATCTCTGATGCTTCTATCGAGATGAAGAGATGTTTTCTCAAGGAGAAGATCTGGCTGGAGGCCTTGAAGTCAGCAGCTGTTTCTTTCATCCCCTTCATGACCTTCTTGAGTGGCTTCGATTTGCCTCAGCAAGAACAGTGCTTGAAGGAGTACCGAAACTACTTTGGCTTGGATGACAAATCGATTGAAGAGATAGCTAACAACCTCAACAAGTCCGTGGAAGACATCAGGGGCTCCCTCAAGTGCTTGGATTTCTGGTCCCTTGTAAAGGATGACAGCATGGCAGTGAGAGCCGCAAAGTGTGCTGAATCTTTTTGTGCCGTGAAAGGAGGTCCTGAGTCTTCTGTCATCCAGGGTGTGAAAGTCTACTTTCTACGCTTAAGATTCCTTGACACGGTGGCTGATGATGCCAGGCATCTCTTAAAAAAGTTATAAGCAGTAAATATTGCCTAGCTAAACAGTAAATGAATTTAAGGGCTTGTGTGTTTCAAGTTGGGAAGGGGGGAGGGTGTCCTTCCACCAGACTCCCAGGCCAGCTCTTCCCTAAGGTGCACAGATGTCTGTCCTCTGGAGGAAGTCCATTGCTTGCCTTTAGAGGTCACTCCCATGTGGGAATTGTTTTTTGACCCTACCTTGTTTTCTGTGTTCATTGATTTATCATGCATGATCTCCAGCAGTAACATACCACCTGCTTTCAACTATTCTCTGTGCTAAGAGAGAACCTGTTGCTGATCCATTTATGCAGGAAAACACACACACACACACACACACACACACACACACACACACACACACGACAAACCAAAGCAAAACAAAAATCCAGTTTGTAATAGCAAAATGAGAATTATACATTACCACTTTCCAGTTCTTTCCCAGCTATCATCTCAACACGCTTCTCATCAAAATAAAGGATGTTCTAGAAATATGAGAACACTATTAAATGCTTAATAAAACGTTTGCAGTGGGGAAATGCAACATGATCAGGAGGTGGTGACAAGATAAAGTAGTGAAGTGGGAGCTGAAGGGATGCTAGCCCAATCAAAGTGACGCTAGCCCACTCGAAGGGATGCTAGCCCACTCGAAGAGACGCTAGCCCACTCAAGCATGTGGCTCTGGCAGGCCTTGACTCACCTTTCTCTCCCACTCCTTCTGCCTTGCTAAAAACTGTTAGATTACATTCTAAATCTAGCCACCAAGGTCTCTATTCCCTTATTTGGTTACTTCCTCCTCCTGAGGCTCACTACCAAGGTCCAGCTGTTGAAGTATTGAAGTCCAGCAATCAAGAGCCCCCTTTGGCTCACCTAATTAACATGCCCAATCAAAATTAAACACCTCGTCCTAACATGAGGTTTCCCATTTTACCTTTATAAACAGCCCTTTGCTTCTGTGTGGCATCTGTCCCCACAGGCAGTCCTTTGTCCCTCTGAGACAAATACCCTATCCCCTTTCCCCTGTTCCTGTCCCCTTCTCCCTCATCCCCTACCTTCTTTACCACCACATTCTAGCCCATTCTAACACAGCTTTTTTCTTTAAAAAAATTTTTTTTCTTAAAAATTACACTTGAAAGGTCATTTGCTGCTGTTTTTCTGCATGAGTAAGAAAGCGGCCACTTTAACTATTCTTCCCAGTTCAATAAAAGATCTCTCTGTGAAAACAACTGTTTGTGTCTAATCTGGGGTCCAGGAGGAAGCCCCCACTGTGTGCAGAGTTGGGTTGGGGTGTCTCCTTCAGGAGAAGACCCAGGAAAGATCATGAGATGTAAGAGATTGTGTTGTGGATATTGCTCTGTGTAAATAAAGTTCTGATGGGCCAGTGGCCAGGCAGGAAGTATAGGCGGGACAAGAGAGAAGAGAATTCTGGGAAGTAGAAGATTGGAGAGAGACACCGCCTACCGCCGCCATGAAAAGCAACATGTAAAGACACTGGTAAGCCACAAGCCATGTGGCAAAGTATAGACTAACAGAAATGGGTTAATTTAAGATAGAAAAGGTAGATAACAAGCAGCCTGCCACAGCCATACAGTTTGTAAACAATATAAGTTTGTGTGTACTTTCTTGGTTGGGTGTGAGCGACTGTGGGACTGGCAGGTAAGAGAGATTTGTCCTGACTGGGCCAGGCAGGAAAACTCTAACTACAAGATTGGGGTGGCGAACACTGGGTGTGTCTGTAGCTAGGAGCCCTGCATACTAATGTAAGAACAGGTATGGATGCTTGCAGAAATCTGATAGAGACTAAGGGATATGGGAGTCAGGGGATGGAAAGGGTGTGGAGAGGGTCCTGGAGTCACTTCAAAGAAGGCCTTGCTAGGACTTTGTTTTTCCTCAAGGGAGGCAGAAGGCAGGCCGGGTAGAGGAACAGGCTGGTACAGCTGGCATAGTGTCCCCAGAGGAGGGTCCCTGGTGTCTATTGAAGCATGCTTGTGGGGAGACCAGGGTGTCACCTGGGCGGCTCTCTGTATTCATCCCAGATGAGGTCACGGTGGTTGGGAGGTAGTGATGAAAACCAAGTGTCTGCTGGGAGAGTGCACACGGAATATGAAGCAGTAGCAATGGCAGCCTAGAGGCTGGGAGGAAGGATTGTGTGGATGACTTCTGTGTGACCTGGAGGGCAGCATCACCCCTACCTGACATGGAGGGGTGTGGAAGGAGCTGAAGCGAGGAGAGGAATCTGAGGTTCAACTGCATTCACAGAGTCGGAAGGAGGTGTTGTGTAGATAGTGTGATAATTGAGGTGGCAGGGAGGGATCCCAGATGATCTAGGATGGGTTGAGTTACCCAAATGGGTGAGTGGATACAGCAGGATCAGAGTCTGGACACTCCACAGACACCTCAACTCTCAGGTCTCATTGTGGAGAGATATACTGGACTTACTTACCTACTTTTTGTTTCATTTTCTTAAAAGCTGGTAATTCATTGATTTTTTTTTTTTTATCTTTCTTTTGCCCTTGGGATGGAGTGTCTTCTCAAATGCCACTGTCTTTCCTTCATGGTTTAAGGCTCATATTGCAAGTTCATTAACAAATCCCATCTTGAGGCTGAAGTTTTGGTGGTAAATCTCACAGAAACTTGACTAGGACCCTTCCTTTCTTTTTCCTTGGCCTGAGACGTGGCCACAGTGTCTCCACTTTGAGGCAACCATCCTGGAGCAACTCCAAACAAAGTGGTGGAGAAGCACCTGGCTGTCAAGTGCTCTCCTTCCGGAAGGAGTAATGAAACACTTAGAAGAAGACGTGAGGAGGTGTCATCTAAGGGTTTGGGTGTGGGACGCCCGGTTTTCATCTCAGGGTCTCTGACTGGGCATCAGAAGGGTTTTGAAACTTCAGTTAGAAAGGACTGGTGAGACTACCCAGGAAGTAAAGGGCTTTTCCACACAGACTTGTTGGAGACCTGAAATCGAACTCCTGAACCCATGTGAAGGAGGAAAGAGAGAATCAACTCCACAGGGTTGTTCTCTGACATTCATACACATGCTATGGCATAACCACCCTCCTCCACAAAACACATTCACAGACAACAACGACAGCGATAAATACAAAAACTAAAAAGGCCAATTAGATGACAGTGAACCTGTGCCTGCTGCAACCTGACAAGTGTAAAGATAAGAATTAGGTTACCTAGCTGAGAGTGGACAGAATTTTTAAAAAAAGCCAGAGGGGAAGCTTGCTGGAGTGAAGTGAGGAGGTGTGTGGTCCATGTGTCCCCTCGGACTCACATGCAAGAGAGAGAGCTGGTGAGGAGTCATCTCAAGTCCTTCCTGAGGCATTCTGGGCAGGCTAGCTTCAAATGTGATGTGCATATGAGGGAATTGCTATTAGTCTTGTTGGCTCTCTCATACGTGGTACCCAGATTTAAAACGATACGTTTGTGTGTTTATGAGTGTGTGTGTGTGTGTGTGTGTGTGTGTGTGTGTGTGTGTGTGTTTATACGTGAGGATGTGTAGGTCATGAAACCAGAAAAGGGATCATGAAATGGGAAGAGATCTTATGGACAGTGGGAAACAGAGATGGTAGTGGAATACACCCAAAACAAATGCAGAAATGCAAACTAGCTGAGGAAAGAGAGGGAACTGGCTGTGGGGAAGGGCTCATGGGGGATAGCAATGGAGAGGAAATGAATGTGCACAAAGTTTAATGACATGTATGGAGGGGCTGCAACTCAACCCGTACTTTGTATGCTAGCCTACAGAGTTGATTAAAATTAACCTTCCTTGTTTTTAATGCCTCTGCTTCCAACTCACCAGATCCACTAGAGAATGTCAAAAGTGTTCCTGAAATGAAGTACACGAAACCCATTTCAGCTTATCTTCCACCAGTCCCTCCAAGGCCAACACCCAGAGGCCTCTCCCGTTTCCATTAGAAATCATTCCCGCTCCCACACCTACCTACTCTCTGCCAAATGTTAAACACAGGCTGGCCAGCTTCCTTGTTACAGCAAGCTCTGAGTAAATAGCCTGTGTTTGCTTTCACTTTTGATGTTGTTTATTTCTACAGGTCAAAAAGGAACCTAGGAACCGAATGAAGATGAATTACATAATAGCAAAATGCATGGGCCGCAGCTGAAGTCAGCCTGATAGAAATGTATAGCTTTAAATATCTGTATTAACAATACCAGATAGGGTGGACTTGATAAAGAGTCATGATTTTTTTTTTCCAGAGCTGAGGATCGAACCCAGGTTCTTGTCCTTGCTAGGCAAGCACTCTACCACTGAGCTAAATCCCCAACCCCTGATTTTTTTAAAAGATTTATTTATTTATTTATTATGTATACAGTGTTCTTCCTGCACATAATGCCTGCTGGCCAGAAAAGGGCACCAGATCTCATTACAGATGGTTGTGAGCCACCATGTGGTTGCTAGGAACTGAATTCAGGACCTCTGGAAGAGCAGCCAGTGCTCTTAACCTCTGAGCTATCTCTCCAGCCCAGTCACGATGTTTTATAAGGCCTCAAACCAATAACTTATTCCAACCCCGTTAAGAAACTCAAAACAGAAAAGCAAACTCAGGTTAAGAGAAAATGGGGAAATAAAGATCTGAACAGACAGGAATATTGTCAAAAACTAGTCAAGTTAGTTCTAGGGGGAAAAATTAATATAATTTACAAGTCATTAGCTAAAGTCTAGCTAAACAAATCTAAAGAAAGACATACATGACCAAAATTGGAGATGGATGGGGCGGCCATTGCTGGATCTGTAGAAATGAACAAATTCTAAAGCTCTGTGGAAGTCTGCTCGACAAATAAGCCAACATAGATGAAATAGTAAAACTCCTAGAAATATACATTATGAAAGATGAAGACTTAATAGAAATCTGAAGAACTATACCAAGTAAACACTCTGAATAAATGCGTTTAAATCTTCTCACAGAGAAGTCCAGTACAGTGTCAGTTCTACACTATATGTTCACTAGCTATAAACAAAAAAGGGCTGGAATGGCGTTTCTATAAGGAAACTGGGTATGTTTAAGCAGATTTAGACACAACATACACCTGCATTGAAACATTACATGGTACCCTGTTAATTTTTGTTTTCTTATTTTAGAAGTGCATTGTTGAGTATGTGTGGTACATGCAAATGTTTGTGTATTTGGAGGCCTCTTGGGTTGCCCATGGAAGTGAGGGAGCATCTCTCTGGAGGGCTGTTGCCAAGGCATGTCCTGAGCCTCTAAGTCTACTTGTGGGAACTTCATCATTGAATGAGTCTTGAGGAACTCATTCACTACTCCCAGTATCAGACCGACATCCTTGGCATTGGGCCAAAAGTCAGGTCTCCTCCTGCACTTACCAGCAATCACTGCAGGGGGACTTCTGAGGCCTGGCACAGCCCAAGGCAGTAGTGCTGTTGCCATCACTGGAGCAGGAACCTTCTGCTGGGCCTTCCAGCGTCAACGTGAAGGGTTGGATACTGTCTCCCCGGCAATTCCTAGTTGACCATGATTTGCCCTCTGTACCAGATGGGGGCTTAGCCAAAGTCTCTAAACCTTCCACAGTGAGGGACTCTCAAGACCACAGTCACTGTTCACAGCCAGCCATAGCTGACCATTGTCTCCTCACATTGCTGTCTTTGTGAATGACAGTGACTGATCACAGTTACTGATTAGCTACAGTCAGTGATAGTTACTGATTGCAAAGATGCTGTTCATTTTATGTGTATAATTCTCAGATGACTACTCACACGGAAATAACCAAATGAACAGGATGCAGAGGTTTCTGGGCATGAAGGAGAGCCCAAGAATTGGCCTGCTCAGGTCACCTTGTGTATGAGTCTCCAGCTCTATGGGCATCCGATTGCTGCCGCAATGGGTGCTCACTGTCTCAGGATCCCTAGGCAACCATTGGTGGCCACTATTAGTCAGGTGCAGTAGCACCTTCTATCATGAGGACATCCTCAGGTGTACCTTTGACAGCTTCCCCACTCCAGTTCCCTCTTCTTTAGTTTATCCTGGACAGGCTCCTTGCTCTGGCTTTTGAGGTCCTCACCACTGCAGCCCATCTGCTCTGCCTACTTGTATTTCAACTATCTTCCAATTTGCCCATTCAAAATGTCCCAACACAACCACGATGGCTTTGGTAACTGTAGCAAGTCCTGCTTTACGATAGTTCCACGGTTGTTTGTACTGTTACCAGCATTTTTTTTTTTTTTGGTATGAAGATAATTAACATATTGCATGAGGTAGCATACATTTTACTGTATACCAGGCTCTCTGTAAGACAACTTCATCCTAACTGCAAGCAAATATATGCTAGCAAGTTAAGTAGGTTTGGCTTAGCTCTGCTACTCCATAGACTAGACAGATGACATTCGTTTTTATATTATTTCCATCTTACTAAGGACATACCCACGAGGAGTTGAGAAGTATTCATATTAATTAGCAATGATAGGGACACAGATATCTAAGGAAAATGGCAGAAGGAAGGAGATTAATTGAGCTCACAATTTGAGAGAAGCCAGAGGAGCTTGGGCAGAGAGGCTTAGTCCCTGGTTGCAAAAGTGAGTCGCAGATACTGTTAACATTGTGGTGGACCAGAAAATAGAATGAGTGGGAAAGGAGCCAGAAGCTGGCCTATAACCTTCAAAGGGCCACCCCTGGCGACCTCCTTCTACCAGCTAGGACCCACCTCTTAAAGGCCCCACAGCCTCCCGAAACAACAGCTAAGGGACAGTGTGAGCTGGAGAGTGTGCTCAGCATGAGGAAGGCCCTGAGTCCACTGTGCAACATCAAACCAAAAGACAGAAACCACAAATTCCATTGAACAAAGTCAGCTAACCTGAAGTGAACACATTTTTCCCCCTCTTGCAGCATTAGACATTGAACCCTGGGTCTCAGACATGCTGAGAAAATGCTCTATGCTGCTTCTGCCATCACCTCTAGTTAATAGACAGGGGCACGGATGAATAGAGGGGGTCTGTGAAACCTCTCAGGACCAATAGAATGATCTGGACTTTACTCTTCTCTTTTTACCTAATGCTGGATCTATGTTTCAAGGTTTGTGGGAGTCCAGCTACTGCCTTTTGAAGGGTTCTTAGGTGGAGGAGAGAGGGATAAGAAAATATCAGATAGAAAGAGAGATCTAGGTGACAAGAAGAAAGACAGAAACACAGGATAGTTTTGGGAAGGCCTGGGTCAATACCCAACAGCAGCTTTGTTTATTCAAAAGGGCTTTTTATAATAGTGCCAGGGGTGGGGGTGGGGGACAAAAGACCTCCCCCTTGCAAGATCAAAGCACACCTTACAGCCAAGTGTAGACCCTTCCAAATACCTAGTAACCACAACCATGGTCAAATCATCCTGTTTCACAGGCCTGCTGGGTAAAGCAAGCTCAGATTCTCCGACCCTGAGTAATTTCTCAGTAGGAAGCCTCTGTGGGCTCCCACAGGTACCCCTTCTTAATGATATAAATCTCAAATGAGGGTACAGAGATTAACTCCATGCAGCTCTGAATCAGCTTTTCCACAAAGAGCTTGCAAGTATCTGGAATTACCGCAGCAATGCTCCTGCTCCCTTTGGCTGCCACAGCTCCCAGTCAAGGAGTAGAGGATGATAAAGGTAGACGGCCTCTCTGAATGGGTCTAAGATGACTGCAAAAGTCTTAGGTGCATCAAGCCCTTTCTTAAAATCAATGAACTCCAGATGCAACCGCATCGGATAAATCGGTAAACTCCTAATGCAACCACATGAAATCTAAAGACTCCTTAGCATCACCATTAACATTAACAGGTTAATGTCATAATTCTAACAAAAATATCACTATACATAATTACAATTCTCTCAAACTTACACCCAAAAGCAAACTCTCAATAGAACTATTTACACTTCACAAACTTTAGCAAACATTCAAAAGCAATCTCTTAATATAACTTTTTTCATTTCTTGCTAACAAAACATAAGGTACATTAACACAAGTTAACATTAATCCACTCAAGGAACAAGAAAATATTTTTTTTAAATTAGAGAGACTGAGGATATTAACCCCCCACTTTAAAATAATTTTTGTCTTTTTTTTTTTTTTTTCAGAGCTGAGGACCGAACCCAGGGCTTTATGCTTGCTAGGCAAACGCTAAATCCCCAACCCCTAAAGTAATTTTTAAAGCTTCATCTTGAGCCTCGGTAGAAAAAAACAACAACAAATTTCTCCACAAATAGGTCCATTTTCCTACACAAAACAGTTCCATTTCTACACAAAACAGTTCCACAAAACAGTTCCATTTCTTCACAAAATTCGTAAGTCACCACAGTTAACAAAATAAATATGCATACACAAACAATTCTTAAGTCATCACAGTGAATAAAGTCCATATGCATAAGTGAATTCAAAAT
Source organism: Onychomys torridus (assembly GCF_903995425.1). Classification (NCBI taxonomy): domain Eukaryota; kingdom Metazoa; phylum Chordata; class Mammalia; order Rodentia; family Cricetidae; genus Onychomys; species Onychomys torridus. The sequence goes on along the minus strand of NC_050450.1, from coordinate 37,263,372 downwards.
TGTCCCATTTATGCAGTCTGACTTCTGAACACAACAATTCAGTTCAAACAAGAGTTGCTGAAACTTCGTTCTCAGCAACAGAGACACTTTCAGCTAGCCTTTCCCTAGGCAAAAACTGCTCCAGGGAAAAACCTGTTATTGGCTGAGGAAGACCTGTTTGTACAGCCAGCTTGAACTAATAACAGCAAACAAACTGCGCAGCTTTTGCTGCTGGCTCCGTTCAGCTTCCATAGTCCGGGTCTGTCTGTGCCTACTCTAACAGGCACATCTGCCCAGGAACCATGTGTCTTGCAGCTAAAGGGCTTTCTCACACCTTGCGTTGCACGGCTGAATGCCGCCCCACTGCTATGAGCTACAGCTTTCAAGCAGCACCTCAGTCCTGGAGGAACCCAGCCTTGGCCAGTCAAGGCCACTGCACTCCGGCTCTGCTACCTGCCCGGGTCCTCTGTTCACTTCTCTGCTTCCACAGCCGAATGCTGTCCCTAGGGCAACTCCACGGCTCAGCCACATCCTTCTGCTGGGAGCTCCTGCTGTCCTGGGCTTCTAGCGCGTCTCCACCTTTCAGCCTGATGCACAGCTCTGTCTCACCTCAGCAGTTCAGGTCCTGCCTTTCCATGTAGGTGCACATCTCGATGGCTCGTCAGGCTGCTGCCTCTGCTCCAGTGCTGATGCTGCTTTTTCGCCTGGGGGCAGCAGACTTGTGTCTGCAGGATTTCCACTGCTCACTGCTGTCGCCTCTCCCATGATGTCTCTGCTGGACTCTGGCCACCAGGGACTGCAGCTGCTGGGGTCCAAAGTCTCTGCTGCACTCCATGCTGCTGCTGCTACCTGTCTTTCGCCTCTCTTGTGGTGGCTACTCGGCTTGTCAAGGTTGCACAGCCTCAAGCCATGTCTTCTGGCTGGCTGACTGCATTCTCCTCACCCGGGCTCAGCCATGGCAGAAAGTGTGCAGAACCCCGCTGTTTGTGCTGGCTCTTGCAGTCTGTTGATGAACTTGAAGATACCCCATGGGTCTCAGTTGCCAATGCCTGGCTGCTGCTGCTGCTGCTTATGGTGGGGGCTTCTGAAGCTGGCAGTCTCTGAAGCGGTTTTTTGTTCGCGGACTGCCAGGTTCTCAGGGTCTGCTCTGTCCTGGATGCTGCTTTCTGTGTCCCAGGTCCCGTCCATGCTGGGGTGGGGTCGGGTGGAGGTGGGAGACACAACTACCCTACCCTAAGTTAAACCTTCACCAAAACTTTTTTTTTTAACACCTTTAGAGAGATACTTCCTGCAGCCTAACTTTAACCACTCTGCTTTATATTTACCACGTTACTCCTGAGGAATAGAACAATCCCTGCCTCCTTTAATTCATTACCGGCATGCACCCTGTTCTGTGTGTTCCTTCTCTTTATCCTCCATTCAGGGCACCATCTGTGGGAGTCTGGCTCCCAACTTTTGTTTTGTTTTGTTTGTTTTTCGAAACAGGGCTTCTCTGTGTAGCTTTGCACCTTTCCTGGAACTCACTCTGTAGCCCAGGCTGCCCCGAACTCACAGACATCTGCCTGGCTCTGCCTCTGGAGTGCCGGGATTAAAGGTGTGTGCCACCACCACCAGGTCAGCTCCCAACTTTTGAAGGGTTCTTAGGAGAAGAGAGGAATTCAGAAATGATAGATAGAAAGAGAGACCTAGACGATGAGAAGAAAAATAGAAACACAGGATAGCTTCAGGAAGGCCTGGGTCAATACCCAACAGCAGCTTTGTTTATTCAAAAGGGCTTTTTATAATATGTCAAGGGGAGAGGCAAAAGACCTCCCCCATGCAAGATCAAAGCACACCGTGCAGCCAAGTGTAGGCCCTTCAAAACACCTGATAACCACGACTGTGGTCAAATCATCCTGTTATGCAGCTCTGCTGGGTAAAGCAAGCCCTGATTCTCTGACCCTGAGTAATTTCTCAGTAGGAAGCCTCTGCGGGCTCCCACAAAGGCTACTTTTAAATCTCTATGAAAATGTTTCTGGCTGTTTTATTGATAACAAAAGCTCATATTTCAGCAATAACAGTGAAAAAAACATAAGCAGAACAATGTCTAATATCACCTCTTAAAACAAAAGTTAATCTGGGCATGGTGGTGCATGCCTGCAAATCCAAGATTTGAACCGAACAAACAGGAAGAGCAGGTATTCAGGGTCATCCAGGTGACATAGTGACAACCGGGCTGCATGAGACACTGCCCCCCCCCACACACAAAGAAAAGTCAAACCCAAATCAACCAACCCCAAATACAAAAATACACAACTTAAAGCTAAGAAAATCAAAAGGAAAACAAGCTCAAAGCCAGATCCCTTAGTTTCTGTCCTGGCTGGACTCTTGGCTCTCTGCTGCCCTCATGTGGCTATATGCTTTCTTAGCAGGTAAGGCTAATGAGAGCCCCTGAATTCTTACACACTTCTACACTCTGACCCCTTTATGCCTGCCACTTCCTCCCTGACATTAGCACTTGTATTGCTACTCTGCATGACAGCTACGTTCCCTAACTGGTCTCAGCTTCTAAATGAAAGGTATTTCGTTATGTTGTGCATATGCAGCACCTCGGGAATCGCTTGTTTCTTTGACTTTTCCATCATTGCACAACCTGTGCCATACCCCAGGCTACTGACAGTCAGTCCATCTTTGTAAAAATAGAAGCTTCAGCAGGAAAGGCTTTCAGCAGAAGGCCCCCAGCCCCCACACCCGCCAGACCTCCTTCCTTCTGTTCCCCCATAATTCCCTCATGTCCAGTCTCAATGTCCACTTCATGTTATCCCAACATTGCAAGCCAACACCAGGTTCAAGGCCTTGACTGTCCAGTGCTACATCCCCACAGAGGGCTTCTCCCAGACTTGTCCTGCCTTGCTAACTTATCTCCCCCTCACCCGCTGAACCCTCCCCTCACAGCCTGTTTAAAATGAATTGCTCTTTCACTGAGTCGCTTTGCTGCCTTGTGTGGCCAACAGCAAGCAGTAGCAGTGCACAGTGTGTTTTATCTGTGTGAGTTTTGCTGACTTACGTTTATTGGTGCCTCTTTTGCAAACTGTAGTCATCCCAGGCTCTTAAAAGCAATGGCTCTATTATGTTCTCAGCAAATACTCTTGGGATGAGCAATATTGATATTATACAAAACAGCCTTGTGAAGATTTTGTCTCAGCTCACGTGTCTCCACTGTATCTGTTGGGTGTGTAGGTGGTGGCTTCGCTTCCCTTCCTTTGAATGAGACTATGGGAGAAGCCACTTCATCTCCCACTGTTCTCTGGAGAAAAACTGCTCTCTGTCCCACATCAGCACTTTTTCTTGAGCCCCACTTTACCTCTCTTAGTTTGTGCCGTGCCTTTAATCCCAGCACTTGGGAGGCAGAGGCAGGAGGATCTCTGTGAGTTCGAGGCCAGCCTGGACTACCAAGTGAGTCCCAGGAGAGGCACAAAAAGCTACACAGAGAAACCCTGTCTCGAAAAACAAAACAAAAAAAAATTAAAGACATAAACAATAAAAGGGCTAGGACTGTGGCTTGTGGTAGAGCTCTTGCCTAGCATGTGTCAAGTCCAAGGTTCAATCCCAGAACAAGGAAGAAAGAGGAAGGACACAGAGGGGAAGGAAGGGGAGGAGGAAAGCCAGGAGAAGGAGCAGGGAGAAAGAGCAGGAACAGGAAGAAGAACTGGTTTATTTCTGATTGCTAATGATGTAAGGGGAGTGTTCAAGCAGAGACTTTGGGCCTCTTTAAAAACAGACACGATTACTCTCAGGTGTATTCCGTGAGTGTGACCATGGACAAGGATGTCTTCTTCTAGAGGACAGACATTGTCAGACCTCAGCAAACAGGTTTTACTCTTCACAGAGTTAAAACCTCACAGAGTTGTGCCGAGAGCTCCCTGGCAGTGAAACACTGGACTCAGAACAGGAAGCGGTTTACAGGAAGCCGTTTTAACAGTGAGTACTGCATGGTTTCCACAAAGATTCTGCTCGGCCCAAACCTTTTCACAACTCTCCCAGCACCACCAAAGGGCAGCTCCAGACCCTTTCACCTTCTGTGAAAAGATGGTGACATGACCACATGACTCCCTACTTAGTCAGGCCAGCTCTGCCCTCTGCCCACAAAGCTGAAAGTCAGGTCACTGTAAAGGCAAAGGCTTTTCTCACTCACCAGCTCCAAAGAGCTTCTGCTGTAAATAATCAAAGCTGATGCTTCCACCAAAAGAGTGGAAAATGCTGAGTCTGTTGCTCCCTGCAGCCCCAGCACAGGCACCAACAGCTGCAAGGATCTGCCCTCCCTCAGGAAAACAGCAAGGAGATCAGTGGCCAGAGAGTCCTCGGGGTTACAGAGAGAAGGAAACGCTGACACCCTATAGGCAGATACATTTCCAGAAAGCAAAAGTGAAACTTAACTCCTCTGTGTGCTTGCTTTCTGGGCAGTATAACCATTTCCAGGAAAAAGAAAATGAACACTATGATTTCAAGATGACCAAAGAATGAAAGGAAGGCTGGAAGGTGCAGTGACAGGAAAGCAGTTTCCTGGAGGGTTGTGAGGGGGTCCCTTAGCCAAGACACCTGAGGAATGAGCTCTCTGAAGCCAAAGGACTCCTGGGGACAAGGACAAAAGCTGGGAGGAGTTCCCAAAACCACCAGCGAATGAGGGAAACACATTGCCCTGCCTCATTGTCTTTCTTCTCTGGAGCACTGTAGGGGACTACCCTCATTTCAGCTCCCCAGCACACATGAGTCTGGTGTCTTACTGGGTCCAGAGCCACAAAGACAACTCAAGATCAGGGATCAGACCACACATGATGAAAGAATGGGGTGTTCCTGAGGAGCCATAGCAATTACTACATGAGGTGGAATTTGGGGGGAGTCTGGATTATACCTCTGACCCTTCCTCAGGAGGTAGTAAGGCAATGAGAAGTACAGGTGCTGGCAGAGCTTGAGCGAAATGCAAGGGACCAGCTGCTAGGCTGTGGAGAAACCTGTGTGGCTTCCTGGATATTTGGAGGCATGTAGACCTAGAGATTGCTGATGGAGGAGGGTAGAAAGTACAAGACATTCCTCAGGCCTTACCAACCCTTCCCTGATGCTGTGAACATACCCCTTCACAACTACAGCCACAAGCCTCTTGTCACCTGACTTCGTTCTCCAGGTCTCAGATCTCCAACAACTCCAGGCCCATGTGTTCTAAATTGCCTGGACCCTACAGACTATAATACCAACCAAGCAGACAAGATGTGCCCACTGGCATAATAGTGCCAAGACTGCTTATGGGAGGAGCCAGCAGCTCCTGATTGGATTTGAAGCCTGGTACTGAAAACATGGTAAAACAACAAACAAGCAAACAAAACCTGTTGTTGGTTATTTTCTTACTCTTTGCCTCTTTGGGGGCCTGCCACTCAGCTCCCAAATAAATCACACACAGAGGCTTTTGTTTTTTTTTTTTTTTAAGTTTTTTTGAGACAAGGTTTCTCTGTGCAGCTTTGTGCCTTTCCTGGATCTGGCTCTGTAGACCAGGCTAGCCTCGAACTCACAAAGATCCGCCTGCCTCTGCCTCCTGAGTGCTGGGATTAAAGGCATGTGCCACCACCGCCCGGCTCAGAGGCTTATTATTAATTATGAATGCCTGGCCTTAGCTTGGCTTGTTTCTTGCCAGCTTTCCTTAACTTTAAATGAACCCATCTGTCTTTTGCCTCTGGGTTTTTACCTTTCTCTAATTTTGTATACCTTTCTTTCTTACTCCATTGCTGGTGGTATAACTGGGTGGCTGACCCCTGATGTCCTCTTCCTTCTCTCACTCTAAGAGATCTCTCCTCTCCCAGATTTTTCTTTCTATGAATTCTTTCTGTCTGACAGCCCTGCCTAGCCTTTCTCCTGCCTTGCTATTGGCTGTTCAGCTCTTTATTAGACTATCAGGTGTTCTACACAGGTACAGTAGTAACATGGCTTCACAGAGTTAAAAAAATGCAACATAAACAAAAGTAACACAACTTAAAAAAAATATTCTCCAACACTAAAATGAAAGGTTTTAACCTTAGCATAGTAAGACTGTATACAAGAAGAACAATTATCAAGTAAAGATTACATTCACAATTTACTGAATTCCAATTCATTTGTGTCTGGTACATTTAAAGATAAAACTCCATAATCTATCCTCTCTCAGTAAATTTAAAATTTTATAACTAACTTACTTTCTATCATACATAAGGAAAATTACAACTATAACTATCTAGTCTTCAACTCCATCAAATGTCCCAGAAGGATATAATATTATTTAAGTAAACAAAAAGTGCATTGGAAACAACTTCCAAAAACTCTGGAAATGACAGAGACCTCTGACTATGTGGACAATCACCAAAAGTTCCTCTACAACATTGGGGCATCCATCTTCAGCCTACAGGTCCATACTAGCTGGCAGAATTTTTTTTTAATTTTATCATTATTATTATTATTATTATTATTATTATTATTATTATATTTGTGTTTTAGTTTTATACATCAGCCATGGGTTCGCCTGTCCTCCCCCCTCCCGGCCCCACCCCTACCTCCCAACCATCCCCTCCCCACCATTCCCATCTCCTCCAGGGCCAAGACTCCCCTGGGGATTCATTTAAACCTGGTGGATTCAGTACAGGCAAGTCCAGTCCCCTCCTTCCAGGCTGAGCAAAGTGTCCCTCTGTAAGCCCAAAGTTCAAAACAGCCAGCTCATGCCCTAAGGACAGGTCCTGGTCCCACAGCCTGGGAGCCTCACAAACAGTTCAAGCTATTCAATTGTCTCACTTATCCAGAGGGCCAGATCCAGCTGGGGGCTCCATAATTCATAATTCATGTGCTGCCATTCATTTGGCTATTTGTCCCTGTGCTTTTTCCCATCTTGGTCTCAACAATTCACGCTCTTAGACTCCCTCCTCTTTCTTGAAAATTGGACACCTGGAGCTCCACCTGGGTCCTGGCTGAGGATCTCTGCATCCACTTTCATCAGTTATTGGATGAGAGTTCCAGCTCGACTGTTAGAGTGTTTGGCCATCTGATCACCAGACTAGGTAAGATCAGGCTTTCTCTCGACCATTGCCAGCAGTCTAGAGAGGATGTATCATTGTGGATTTCAGGGGACCTCTCCAGCACTCTGCCTATTCCTGTTCTCATGTGGTCTTCATTTATCATGGTCTGTTATTCCTTGTTCTCCCTTTCTGTTCTTGATCCAGCTGGGATCTCTGCTCCCCTAAGCTTTCTTTCCCTCAAACCTTGCCCTTCATTACTCCCACTGTCGTCCAGGTTGTTCATGTAGATCTCATCCATTTCTCTGTCATTGGGTGATCCCTGTGTCTTTCCTAGGGTTCTGTTTTCTAGGTAGCCTCCCTGGAGTTGTGAGTAGCAGTCTAGTCATCTCTGTTTTACATCTAGTATCCTCCTATGAGTGAGTATATACCATGTTTGTTCTTCTGAGTCTGGGTTACCTCACTCAGGATGATTTTTTCTTGATCCATCCATTTGCCTGCAAACCTCATGATGTCATTGTTTTTCTCTGCTGAGTAGTACTCCATTGTGTATACGTACCATATTTTCTTTATCCATTCTTCAGTTGAAGGGCATCTAGGTTGTTTCCAGGTTCTGGCTATTACAAACAATGCTGATATGAACATAACTGAGCAAATGCCCTTGTGGTATGATTGAGCATTCCTTGGGTATATGCCCAAGAGTGCTACAGCTGGGTCTTGGAGGAGATGGATTCCCAATATTCTAAGGAAGTGCCATATTGATTTGCAAAGTGACAGTACAAGCTTGCATTCCCACCAGCAGTGGAGGAGAGTTCCCCTTGGTCCACATCCTCTCCAGCATAAGCTGTCTTCTGTGTGTTTGATCTTAGCCACTCTGACAGGTGTGAGGTAGTATCTCAGAGTCGTTTTGATTTGCATTTCCTGGATAATTAGGGATGTTGAGCAATTCCTTAAATGTCTTTCAGCCATTTGAACTTCCTCTGTGGAGAATTCTCTGTTTAGTTCTATAGCCCATTTCTTAATTGGACTGTTGGGCATTTTGATGTCTAATTTCTGGAGTTCTTTATATATTCTGGATATCAGCCCTCTGTCAGATGTGGGGTTGGTGAAGACCTTTTCCCATTCTGTAGGCTGTCGCTTTGTCTTGTTGACTGTGTCCTTTGCTCTACAAAAGCTTCTCAGTTTCAACAGGACCCAATGATTGATTGTTTCTCTCAGTGTCTTTGCTACTGGTGTTATATTTAGAAAGTGATCTCTGGTGCCAATGCATTCAAGACTACTTCCTACTTTCTCTTCTATCAGGTTCAGAGTACCTGGATTTATGTTGAGGTCTTTAATCCACTTGGACTTAAGTTTTGTGCACGGTGACAGATATGGATCTATTTGCAGCCTTCTACACATTGACATCCAGTTATGCCAGCATCATTTGTTGAAGATGCTTTCTTTTTTCCATTGTACATTTTTGGCTTCTTTGTCAAAAATTATATGTTCATAGGTGTGTGGGTTAATGTCATGTTCTTCAATTCGATTCCATTGGTCCACATGTCGGTTTTTATGCCAGTACTGAAAGATCCTTGTAAGAGAAATAAGGGGACCCCACCCCCACACTAGCTCTGCTAATTGTAGATTCAGTGGAAAATACTGCACTCTGCCCCCATGCCCCATACAAGAATGTTAGCCCATCATGCTGTCCTAACAGGATGCTTGCAGGATAACCTCCTGCAATTGTGCTCGCAAGATAAATTGCTTGAGAAGAATGCTTGCAAATAACCGCTTGCTAGATAAGCTCGGAATTCGTTTACTCACCCAGACTCTGAGAAAGACCATGGAGACATCTGGCGTCCAGATGTCTGCACTCTGGGTGACCCCGCTCCCCTGCCCTGATGGAACCGCCTCATAAAAGGCCTGCGAGCCTTAGACTCGGGGTCACCAGCTACTTCTTGCGCTGGTGTCCCACAAGCTCGTGCTAATAAAGCTTCTTTTGTGACCGGATATCGGAGTGAAGCTCTCTGTTTTGGATGCCGACCCTAACAGTACCAAGCTGTTTTTATTATGGTAGCGCTATAGTAGAGATTGAGGTCAGGGATTGTGATGGCTCCAGAGGTTGTTTTATTGTACAGGATTCTTTTGGCTATCCTGGGTTTTTTGTTTTTCCATATGAAGTTAAGTATTATTCTTTCCAGATCTGTGAATAATTTTGTTGGTAATTTGATGGGGATTGTGTTGAATCTGTAGATTGCTTTTGGTAAGATTGCCATTTTTACTATGTGGCAGACGCCGAAGCGGGAAAAGAAAGAAAGGGTTAAGAGCTTTAGCAGAAAGCTTGGAGATGAAGCAACTCTTATTTTCCCGTTCGCTGCCTGAAGTACCTGGAACACTGTTATGTGGTCAGGTTTACCGGTACCTAACCCTATCCGCCAATATAGGTGGTAAAAGAATCAGCTCAAGTTCGCCATCCTCTTCGTCAAGGGATGGGAAGGGCTGCAACTGTACTGCAGTGGTCTACCTGGTAGACCCCAGATGACATTTTTGCTCCAAGCAAAAATGTGCCTGCCGTTGCCAGCACAGCCAGAGGACAACCCCCGGGATTGTCCGTCGCAAACATATAGCTCAGACTTCAGCCATTAGAACAGCAGACTCACTGTGAAAAATTGTGGCGGTATCAATAGTGGAAAGCTGCGCTTCTCATGGCTGGCCACCACCCTGTGGTGGCCAGCTGGAAGTGCGTGCTGGTTGGCGGAAGAATCACAAGACATGGCTACCTTTCTAGAGCTTTATTGAGAGAAAAAGAGAGATAGGGACAGAGAATCTTTTGGTTTAGGCATAGCTAGGAGCACATGAGCAGGAGAGAATGAAGAGACAGTTTAACATAGAGAGAAAGAAAGCTAAGATAAAGAGCAACTCTTTCCATTTGCCTGTTCGCTGGCCAGAATTAGATAACTCCTGTAAAATATTGGGATCTTTTGTTATTTTTTTAAAGCATACTTGGGCCATCTCTCAGTACAGAGACAGATAAGCTTAGGAATCTTTAAGAAAAGCCTCAAGAAGACAGCCTAAGGGATCGAGTTGGAAGCCTTATTTTCCATGTCTGCAGCGGAGAGGCAGAAAAAAAAAAAAAAAAAACAAAAAACAAAAAAAAAAACATGATCTGGAGCCAAGACCTCCTGGAGGCTGGACAGATCTCAGGCACAAGCTGCCTTATCAGCTCGTCAGCCAATAAGCGCCCCCCCCCACTCCCCCGCTGTGTGAAGCAAGGACTCCCCAGGAGCCCTTAATGCCAGGCCGCCCTGTCGGGCACGAAGAATGTGCCGTCTTCACACAGCCCTAGGACGCACCTGATGGTGGTGGTCCTATTGCGAAAAATGTCTCAAGTTGCAGACGTGGGAGGTGGCTGGAAATTTGGGCCTGCAATGGGGGCCAACCGTAGCCAGTGAAGACCGTGGCCGGGGGTTTCCCCAGTCACAAGAATAACCAGTGAGGTGCCAGACGCTCAATGGTCGTTCTCACAGATTCAGGAAACCGTTTACGCTAGCCAAAAAGGGCAAAAACTCACCAGTCAGTATTGGTGTTGAATGCGGATTTGTGCGACCAGGCTAATGGAGAGTGATCTGTCATGAACGGAGCAGAGTTCCCGGTGTGTGCAGTGCAGTTTCCGTCCCAGTTCCCGGGATTCCAGGCACAGAGCACCCAGAAGCACCCGTTCCCTCACAGCACCAATGTTAGTTATTTTGGCGCTCTTACCCCACGAGGAACACGTCCTGAACACGACAAGACCACAGAAGAGATTTTATTAAAGAGGACAGAAATGTGACAGGCCTGTGTGAAGCACACAGGTGAGTGAGGAGAGGAGAGGAGAGAGAGAAGAAGAGAGAGAGAAGAGGAGAGAGAGGAGAGAGAGAAGAGAGGAGAAGGGAGAGACCTGTGCAAAATGGCGCTGGCTTTTTAAAGAGTGGGCCACCCATGCTTACAGGACCGCATGTGGCTACTCCACACATGCACGTAGATTACATGGCCACATGCGCTTTACACAACCATGTAAAGCCACAGAGACCTAGACACGCGAGATGTTCTGACCTGGAAATGGCTATTTTGAACCAGAAATAACTAGGCGGTCCGCCGGGAAAGCCCAACCGTGTGGACATGTTGTGATTTCCTATCAACCTTACCTCACCAACTTTGCAGCTTCCAAATGCAAACTACTTCCCCTTTCCCATGCCTTTATTGCCTTGCTGTTCTGCCCTCTCATTGGCTCTTAGCCTAGGTACCTTACTTCCTTACTACTGCCTGTCTGTACAGACCTCCAGGTCTCTGTGGTTGGTACTGGGATTAAAGGCATGTGTCACCATGCTTGACCTCTTCCCTACTATGGCCTTGAACACACAGAGACCCTGCCTACTAAGTGACAGGGTTAAGGGCATGTGCTAACACTGACTGACTTCTGTGTTTACTTAAAATGGCTGGCCTTTTCCCCCATCTCCAGGCATATAGTGCCCTGGAACTCCCAAGTTGGGTAACTGCAGCCCTGCTCGCCTGACCTTGACCTTGATGTCCCCTCTATGCTGATTCCCTGCTGGTCTCCACCCTCCTGAATGCTTAAGGGAAGTTCTTTGTGTATCTTGCATTTGGTGTAAACAGCTTAGATGCAAGAATGTAGAACATTCAGTAGCGAACTTCTGCCCTCCGGGGTTCCTCCATTGTGCTATGAGCCTGTATTTAAGGTTCCCTCCCTTCTTCAATAAACGGCATTCTGCATCCCCTGGCACAAATGACCCAATGTCTTTTGTCTCTGTTTTTCGATCCACAGCCCCTCACTCGGACATGGTGAACGGGTGGTGGTAGCACAGGCGCTACCACAACACAGGCAAGCTTTATTTATCAAAGCACAAATAAAATATCACAGTGGCCTGTGCTGCCACCCGGGCCCCTGGTGTTGTCCAGGCCCAGGCTGCTGCTGAAGGCTATGTCTAGGTCCAAGGCCCTACACTAGCCAGGGTCTAGGTCCACAGCTGTGACTTCTGTTGCAACCAAAGGCCATGTGGTTGCCTGGTGTCTAATTAACTACTCTGGACCATGTTGGTGCCCAGGGACCATGCTGCAACCAGGGCTGTACAAACCTGAGTGCCCCATACTATAACCCAGTGCCATAGTGACATCCAGGCCAGAGCTGCAATTGAGGGTCATGGCTGGGTCCATAGTCCTGCTGCAGCCGGGGTCTATGTTGATGCCCAAGGCTCCTATTATCAACAAAAGCCAGGTGGATGCTCGAGGTCTGGGGCCATGTTGGTGTCCATGGGCCACAATGTCACTGGGGCTGTGCTGATCTGAGTGGGCTGCACTGATGCTTGGGGCAATGGTGACATCCAGATCCTGCTGCTGCTGAGAAGCATGTCTGGGTCTGTGGTCCTACCACAGCTGGTGTCTGTGTGGAAGTCTGAGGCTCGCATTACCACCAAAGGTCACACAAAAGTCTGGGGCTGAGGCTGCAACCTATGGCCTTGTTGGTGTCTAGGGGCCATGCTGCCACCAGAGCCATCCTGATCTCAGTGGCCAGTCTTCTACCAAGAACCAGGATGTCGTCTGGGCCGAGCTGCAGCTGAGTGCCATGTCTGGGTCCATAGCCCAGCTGCAACTGGGGTCTGTGTTGATATCTGAAGCCTGTGTCACCTCAAAGAGCCATAGGAACCATACATGGTAAAATCAGAGGGTCATGCTGAGCCGGCCCTGCCCTTCCCTGGCCCTAGGAAAGCTGGCCCTGCTTCTCAATGGGCACTGCAGTGTGAAGGCCTAGACTTAACTTTACAGGCTCTATCTTAGGGAAAGGGCCAACATCTCAGACCACCTTCTGTACTCAGTTTCAGGAAGGACCAGAGCAATATCCTCCTGCAGACATCCTGCTGAGGTTTATGGCCCTTGAAGATATCTAGATAATCCTGCTGAGCAGTCCAGATAATCCTGTTCAGTGGGTTGTGGTTCCCCGCCAAAAGCCTAACCCAATGGTTTCAAATGTGGTTTCAGGCCCAAGATCTAGACCAATAGTTTCAAAAGATCACCTTGCCCCATATTCTTTCTACCCAATCCCAAGAGTGTAATTCCCAGTTTGTGGTTTTCCCCTATAAAAACTCTCTACACCTGGGCTCATGGCTGTCACCACATTTACTTCCATGTGCCATGTGGTGGCCCAGATTGAACCTGAAAATAAAAGGACCCTTATGTGTTTGCATCGGAAACTGGCTCCTTGGTGGTCTCTAGGGGTTTCTCGAAACAGGTACAATAGCAGCAAGAGAGCTGGTCCCAACCTCACAGGAGAGCTGGCTCATGCACTCAGAAGGGTTGGCCCCACCCTTTACCACAGGTAAGGAAGAGCTGGCCTTGATGGCATGGGCATAAGAGAGCTGACTCCACCCCCTCACCTGAAGCGGGCAGCCCCAGTGCCCCAGACTGACCAGCTCAGCTACCACCCAGGCCCACAGCCAGGCCTTGGGTTGGCTCACCCTAACATCTACCCAGATAGGACCTGCTGGAGCTCGTGAATGGACTGGTCCTGTGGAATGATACCCACAGGAGCTCCATGACTCAAAGCAGCTGCAGGATATCCCAGAGGAGTTCCGATGAGGATCCAGTGATGGTGGTGTACCAGAAACCAGAGGCCTTGAAACAGACCAGTGACTCATTGCAATGAACACTTGCTAGCAAAGGTGATTGGACAAAAAAGTATACTGTGTGACACACTGCTCCCAATGCCACCAGGAAAAATGGAGAGGTATTGGAAAGGTGGGAAAAAAGCAGCAGCAAAGAGGGGTGGTTTTTGGTTTGATTTGTTTTTGTTTTTGTTTGTTTGCTTGCTTGCTTGCTTTTGTGAAGGCCTAGACTTAATTTTACAGGCTCATGAATATGGCATGATAACTCGAACGGATACAGAGCAGCATCCTCCTGTAGATATCCTGTCTACTGTTTATACAGGAAAGGAAAGCTTAATAGCATCCTGTCTGTGGTTTATGGCCCTTAGAGATATCTAGATAATCCTGCTGAGCAGTCCAGATAATCCTGTTCAGCGGGTTGTGGTTCCCCACCAAAAGTCTAGACCAATAGTTTCAAAAAATCACCTTGCCCCTTCTACCCAATACCAAATTGCCAATTTCTGGCTTGTGGTTTTTCCCTATTAAAAAAAAAAAAAACAAAACAAAAACAACAACAACAAAACAAAACCCTCTACACCTGGGCTCGTGACTGCTGCCACAATTCCTTCCATCTGCCATGCAGTGGCCCAGGTTGAACCTGAATAAAAGGACCCTTGTGTGCTTGCATCAGAAACCGGCTCCTTAGTGGTCTCTGGGGGTTTTGAGAAATGGGTACAACACTTTGTTTTTGTTTGGTTTGGTTTAAGTTTTTTTTTGTTTTTTTTTTGTGACAGTGCTACAGTGGTGAGGAGAAGATATGGGGACACTGGGGGGTGAGTAGAATTAGGGTGCATGATGTGAAATTCCCAAAGAATCAATAAAGAATTTATGTTTTTAAAAAAAAAGAAAGAAAAATTTTAAACTGAATACAGGCATATCTCAAAAAGTTTTCTTCCGGGATTAAAGATAATGGAATTTTCCCAGGTTCCTGCCCTGAGAAAAATTCCTCCCAGAGTCCTAGGGAAGACACTACGTCAGATGTGGGGTATCTGATGGAAAGGAATCTACAAACACTACACTCTTTGTCTGTTAACTTTATTCCTCTGTGACAAAATCCTGTCTACACAGCCTCAGCTCTGTCCTCACACTCAGCTCCTCTCTGTGCCCACTTTTCCTGTCCTCATAGTTTTAGTAAGCTCCTATGCTTTTGACCTGATCTTTGTCCTCTGTTCCTTCGTCCTTCATCTCACCTTCCTGGCTCCTTACCCATGGCCCTGATAAACTCTACAAGAGATCTGCTTTACCCTCTACAGAAGCTCTATTTCCCTCTCCTCTCTCTGGCCACTTGGTTATGTGTCTGCCTTTGGAATTCTGCTCCAGTCTTTACTGCCCCTGGTATTGCAAAAAGCCCTATAGTCCTCAGTCAATCTCTCTGCCATGCCACTAGGCTTGAAGGAAGGGGATAGTCTGAGCTTCATTTGCACAAGAAACAAAGCTATGCACCTGCAGCTTGCTTGTCTCCTAGGCCTTGTAGGGGTGTTAGCTATCTAGTGGATCAGCAACTGAGAAGCTTAGCTGTTTGTCAATATGGTCTGTGAGTATTTGGGCATGCAAGAATTTCATAGCAGAAGACAGCTGAAATATTAAGACTGCATAACACCAAATATTCTGTGATAAATGGCTTCCCATTTGACATACCCTTGGCCGGTCAAAGTATAGCTTTAATACACAGCTGAATCTCTATAATATATTCTTGCAACCCGCTAGACAAGTTAAAGTTGGCTTTATCTGAAAGATACAAAGATAGTTCAACATACATAACTAATAAGTGTAATAAATCATAAATATGTATTTAAAGACAAAACTGATTATCTCAATAGGTGAAGAACAGGCCTTTGATAAAATCCTACATGTCTTCATAATAAAAATCCTAGAGTGGCCAAGGCATGATGTAGTGTCTCTTTAATCCCAGCACTTGGGAGGCAGAGTTGGGCAGATTTCTATGAATTCAAGGCCATCCTGGTCTACACAGTAAGTTCTAAGACAGCCAGGGCTTCATAAAGAGATGCTGTCTCAAAAAAAAAAAAAACCAAAAACCAAAAAAAAACATAGAAAGAGTCAGAATAAAGAGACCTCAACACAATAAAGGCTACACACAATAAACCATAGCCAGCATCATCCTAAATGCAGAAAAACTTAAAGCAACCCCTTTAAACCAGGACCAAAACAGGACCACCCACTATCCCCACTCCTTTTCAATAGAATGCTTGAATTACTAACCAGAGCAGTAAGACAAGAAAAGGAAACTAAAGGGATACAAATAGGAAGAGAACCCAAGTTACCCCTATTTGCAGATGGTATGATACACCTAAGAGGTCCCGAAATGTCCACCAGAAAACTTCTAGATCAACGTTTACAGCAAAGTAACAGAATAGAAAATCAACTTTAAAAGATCAGGAGCTTTCCTGCCACATGACCTGAGATTGCTTCTCGGCTGCTGGATGGGCACCTCAGATCCAGCTGCTCGTGACATCACGGCAGCAGGAGCTCTGGTGGTGGACTCACGAGAGCAAAGAGGATGTTGACAGGAATTACCAGAAGTAGAATATTTTAAGGAGTGTTACCTTTGCATCTGTTTAACTCTGTGAAGCTGGGTTACTGTGCCTGTGTAAAACACCTGATGGTCTAATAAAGAACTGACCAATAGAGAGGCAGGAGAAAGGATGTGGGGGGCTGGCATGCAGAGAGAATATATAGAGGGAGAAATCTGGGATCAGTGGTCTAGCAGTCAGAGAAGGAGGAGAACTCCAGGGGCCAGACACCCAGCTACACAGCAAGCCATGGAGTAAGAGTAAGATTTATAGAAGTTAGAGAAAAGGAAAAGCCCAGAGGCAAAGGGTACATAGGTTAATTTAAGGAAAGCCGGCAAGAAACAAACAAGCTAAGACCAGGCATTCATAAGTAAGAATAAGCCTCTGTGAGTGATGTGTTTGGGAAGTGGGTGGCAGGCCCCCCAGAAAGAGCCAAAATAAACAACACCAGGCTTTTCTCCAGGGTCCAGAAGTTGGACCCAAGATGTTTCTTACATGTGTTGTCCACGCATCTCAGAGCAGTCAGGTTCCAGCTGGGTATCTCAGAGCTGTTTCCTTGGAAGAGAGACTGACCCACCTAACCACCAGAAACAGTGTAAAGGATCACTGCAGCATCTCCCTCCAGGAGCTGAAGATAATATTTCCTCGTGGTCTGCCTATTCCATATGTGATGCTGGTGAAGACTTGTCGAAGCTTGCCTGATAGTTAAGAAGCCAGCTCTAGAGCTTCTGGGCCACCTGAAAAATACCGATTTTGCTCAACCAGCTGTGGATAGCTCCTCTTTGGGGAGAAGGGAACAGAAAGAAAATCTCAGTCTCTGCCATGCTGTTCATTTCGGTGCAAAACATGACTGGCTGATTCTGCATATCCCAGACACTCATCTTCGGACAATAACTGCAGGGAGCATCTGTAATCCACCTGTAACAAATAGTGCTTTGATCAACCCTTAGAGGCTTCCATCTGGCTGAAGAATTTGAAAACTCCAGATGAGCGCTTCCTGAGTCAGGCAAAGTTCAAGAGAAGTATGTTTGGAATGAGAGAGAAAACATTGAGAAAGGCAGTCCTGGGGGAGGGGGGAGTTGTTGACATAACTTGAGTGAGGCCTGCCACAGATGCCTCTGGGACCATGCTAAAGGAGCTAAGAAGGCCCTTGTACCTCCTGGTGGCAGAGATCCAGTCAAGGCCCTCTGGGGAGAGCCGAGGCTGAAAAGAGGTTTTTCCCTGATTGCCCTAGAGAACTAGCCCTCGTCCACAGCCTAAGGAAAATGGTGAAAAATGACTGGCATGGAGGTGCAATCAAGTTGAGTTTGAGCCAAACACGGTCTCTCTTTAAGTCCCAAACAAGCAGTCCCAAGAGAAGAGGGAGGAAGGAGCTGAGGTCCCTGGGGCGGCTCTGCCATTCCCTGTGAGCACATCTGGAAAACACATTTCCTTCCAACTAACTCGCATGAGAAAGTCCCTAGGTACAAGTGGGAACAGCCTGACCCACAGTGACTGAACAGCGTACGTAGTCCATCAAGGCTGAAGCAGCTGGTCACATCACATCCACAATCAAGAAAGAGCAATGGATTCCCTCTAGTGCTCAGCTCTCTTTCTCCATCCCAGGAGGCCCTGCTGAGAGAACAGTCTGGCCCAAAGTGAGGACAGGTTTTCCAACATCAGTTAATTTAGCTAAGATACTCCCCCACTGGTATGCCAGAAAGGCCCATGCTCCAGGTATTTCTAGATTCTGTCAAGTTGACAGTTACCATTGACTACCACAGATATACAACATGTGACTGTCAAATCTATGTAGTCAGAACTTCCATATCACTAAGCATTTTTAAATTATTTTGATTCACAAGTAATTTTGTCTATATGATGTGGACAGTATAACATAACACAATTACACAATGTGTTCCGACCAAATCAACATTGTTTTGTTACTATTACTGCATCATTTCTTAGTTTTGGGTGAGTTTCAGGAATTTAATTTGCTTATTAATATATCAGAGGTTTAATTTTTAAATTTCTTATTGTTTGAGAATTTCATATATGCATATAATTTGTTTTTATGAAATCCATTCCATCATTCCCCTCTCCAGTTCCTACCCCATCCACACTGCCATACTTCTATCCCAATTTCATGTACTCTCTGTTTCTCTTTCTTCCTTTTTTCCTTCCTTCCTTCCTTCCTTCCTTCCTTCCATTCTCTCTCTCTCTCTCTCTCTCTCTCTCTCTCTCTCTCTCTCTGTCTCTCTCTGTCTCTCTCTCATACTCTTTCTTTCTCTTTTGAGGCCAGCTCACTATATCACTACTTGATGCCTAGATCTCACTATGTAGACCAGGCTGGCCTCAGACTCAGAGATCAACTGCCTTTGCTTTCAGAATGATGGATTAAAGGTGTGCCACCACATCTAACAATGCACTCTTTAAAAGTCTACTAGCCCCTTGGTGCTGCCTGTATGTACATGGGTGTAGGTGTATCTACTACTAGATCATGGGAGCCTCTCTGGGGCATCCCTGAGAAAACCGATTCTTCCTCCTCCAGAAGACCCCAGTTGTCAATAGGTCCTCAGAAAGGGGTGGGACTTCATGAGCTCTTCTCCACACATGCCAGGGTGTGGGCTGGCTTGATTTTGTACAGGTCTTCTTCATGCTGACACAGCCTCTGAGAGTTCATGTAGGCAACACTCCCACCATGTCCAGCAAATATGCAGCACTCCCACCATGACCAGCAAATGTGCAACACTCCCACCATGTCCATCTGCAGATGTTCTCTACCTCCAGCTCCTATGATCTCTCTCCCACCTCTTCTGCAACATCTCTGAGCCATGGGAAGAGGAGTGTGCTGTAGAGTTACCATTTAGAACTGAGCACTCCATGATCTCTTATTCTCTGAATGTTAACCAGTTGTTGGTCTATATGAATCACCAATGATTGCAAAAGGAGCCTTTCTGATAAGAGTTGAGAGAGGTCCTAATCTATGAGTATAAAGATGAAAATGTAGGAGCAATTTATTACAATGTCCATTTAGGAGAATACTAGTATTAGATTCTCCCACTAGGACCTATGTCCTAGCCAGCTACAGGTTTTGGCCCAGTTAACAGTACCAGACATCTCTCTTTATCTCTATAATAGCAGGAGACCAGTGGAGAGTATTTCTCAGAGCATCTGGTGGGGGGGTTCCATGGTTCATAGGAACAAGTGAAACAAGAGTGAGCTGCAGTCTCAGTGTCTCAGAGAAACCAAATCTGCTTAATTCGGAGCTAAGACACCTTCAGTGTCTCCAAGAGGAACACTATGGTTCTCTCTTTAGTTATAAAGCAGGTGATAGGTGTCCTCATCATCCCAGATCAAAGACAAAGCTGTGTCTGCATTCTTGTGAGCACATTCTGTGCCTATGCATGTGTGTGTGAGCATGTCTATGAGCTGGTATATGCCTCTACTTGTGTAGTGGGTACTTGTTCCTGTATAACAGATGAAGCAGTACACCTAGCTACTCACATGTGTGGGTGTGTGAGCAAAGATTCTGCACATTCTTGGAATAGTTACATGCTGTGGAAAGTTGTCAATAATCAAGTTATATACCAGGAAAACACTGTCAAACACATGAGGAGAAGGGCAACAGAGAGACCATCAATATGTGGCTACTGCAGTGCCATCAAAGTCATTGTGGTGGGCTCACAGCACAACACTCAAAATAATACAGAGATAAGTCTTTATGTGTGAGAAACTTGGGTCTCAGCTCCTGACCTCCCACCATCCTTTCCCACTCCTGTGAGCATAGTCTGGGATTCTGATATTAAAGTCCACCTGCCTCTTGTCTCCAAGGTCCAGATCTCAGCCTGCCAAGAGCTCTAAGGAAATAGGATCTTACAAAAGAATATTTCGGTGCTCTGGTTTTTTGTTTCATTCATAAAACACAAAATAAATGCTGACTTCTTAGATCTAATGAGGTCACATGGAAGAATGAAGATATCAAAACCAGCTTTGAAGAACCACCAAATGATGGGGCAGAAATTTAAAAAAAAAAAAAATTCAGAAATCCCAGACATGAGTCAGGACATTCCAGGGCTTTGAGGGCTCCTTCTTACTATGGATCTTCTGATGTGGCTCCCACATCCCTGAGAGGTTTCACTAACACTGAGTACTCAGAAACAGTAGCACACAAAGTAGCCATGACAAGCCAAACCTCTGCCGTGTGCAAGACAGACTCACAACTGATCAATGCCTAGAACACTGGGTGAAGGGAGAAGGACACCAACCAGCTGTAAAATTTCTTGTTACAGAAGGGAGGAGGTGATGACTTTAAGCAAACAGCCCTCCCATTTACCTTCCACAGGGAGAAGACTCACACACAGGGCTTCTAAACTATTAACCTTGTGCAGGTAACCCACAGGCCTGGGCGACTGAGGAGATACAACCCTGGACTGCAGCACCAAAAGATGTGTGACAAATCACATCGTTCAAGACAGAATGAGTGGGCTCTGGTTGTCTTCAGTGTCTACATACTATGTCCATTGAAGTGTTGTGGGAATTCGATCCATTCAGCCAGTGGTATAGGGGTAAGAGGCCTAGGGGGTGTCTTCTCTGGGTATGTGAGCAGATAAGAACTGAGGAGGAGGGTCAAGTTCTCTCTCTGGAGCCTGGAAGGTTTGCTGACCCCATGGATTGGTGAGCTGGTACTGAGCTTTCCCCATCTTTCCCTGGTATACCAGGAGGCAGCAGCACCACTTCATTCGATGTTCGTTGAGTGTGTTATTCCCATTTAATCCCCTAATAAATTATTGACCATACTTCTGTGGGTTCTCATTTCAGAAGTCCTTCCTGCCCAACAAACTGTTAGTTGCATGATGTCCAGTCACTGTATTCCACTCTATCCAAGGAAGGTCTCTACCAAAGAACATAAGAGGGAAAACAAATACTGACTCTGAGATCAGGGGACGTGTTGCCCTTGCATTCTTGAGCAGAACGCTGGACTCACTGAGATACAGAGCTCTGAATCCCTCCCAGGAACCCTTGTCTTCCCAGGCACCTGCTTAGTGCCACCACATAAAGAAAGCAGAACACAGAAACAGCCTGAGGTTGAATGTAGGACAGGCTCCACTCTGCTGGTCACCCTTGTCTCATCCTTATCCAGGGAGAATTGCCAGACTTCACCAAGAGGACAGTGGCTATGACTGCAGAGCTGTCCTAAACCTCTGAAAGCAACATGGCTCCTCTCCATGCTCACCACATCACCTTTGGTGAGAAAATCCTCCTCCTTTCCTTGTTGGGAATATCACATAGTTATTGGTGCTTCCACGACATGGACAGAACACCCTGTGTCTGGTTCCCATCAGAAGTTCACTGTCTGTTCAACTGACTCCAGGCGTTAGGAAATTGTAATCTCCTCCATCACCTGGATGAGACACACTTCTCACTGAGACACATGTTGCAGGGCCAGAGTTCTGAGCAGCCATTCTTCATTGCTCCTGTGTTTTCTTGTCTGAAGGCTGCTGATAGATGAGATTGCAGCAAAGAGGAAGAGGACAGAGAGCAAACACAGTGGGCGAGGCCACCGTGAGGGTCTGTAGCCAGCTAAGCTGGGACTCACTGGGTTTGAACTGTGGTGGTGAACATTATGTTCAGAGGATAAATGTGTTAAGTGTTTTAAACAAATTATCTGTGGCTTGTATAAGCCATGAGGAAGTTGCTCCTACTTTGAATGTATCCTGTCACCTGACCAGAGATGCACCACTTCCTGGTGCTGTTAGACTATTAATAAAAATAAAAAGGCTGACTGTTGGACATTTCACAGCCTCAGCTATTCCTACAAGATAATGGATCACAGATTAAACAGGCTAACCGCTAAGGTTTGCATTTCATGAGATGCTTGCTTGCTTGGATGCTTGAAGCTTCTGTAGGATGTCTGTTATGAAATCAAGCTTTGCCCACACCCAGACAGGGATAGGAGTTAATTTGGCTCCAAAATATTAAAACTTTGTGGAGGTTTTTCCTTTATAATCCTTTGGCTAGCAATGGTCAGGGCCTTTCCTAGAGAACTCTGTCTGGTTTGGTTCTGGCTGATCTCTTTTTAATTAAAAGCCTCTAATTTATTAAAACCAAACTTAAGTCAGACAAGTAAATCTCTAAATGACACAGGACCCACAAGAAAAGAATAGCTTGTCCACATTAGGTGCCAACACCTGAGTGAGCAGTCGCCAGTGGGGAAGGCATTGGGTCAGACCCAGAGTCTCTAACATGAACTGTGCTTCAGACTTAATAAGGCAAACCTTAAACAGATTAACCCATCGTGTGACCTTCTCTAAAGGACCTCCCCATTGTTTCAAGAACAACAACCAATTCTAGGAATAGAAACCAAAACCAACTTTGACTGCTGCCCTTCCGTGGGTGGTTTGGATAAATAGAGCTCAGATCCAGCCAGAAAAGTATAGACAGCAGGGGCTGTGTGTGGACAAGGAATGCAAAAGGAACTTGGGGAAGATCAGGCTGTCCATCCCAAGAGCTCCTCCTTTCTTTATGCAGTTCTTCCTGGGACATCAGAACCCCACACCTCACTTCTTATCTTCCTGAACATCCTGAGTCTGAATTCCAGTTTTAGATCATTCTGAGGAACTGCCCTTGCTGGAGTGCAAAGACCTTTTCTAAGAGGAGAACCTGCACAGAGGAGCCATTACCATCAGGTCAAGGTCACCACTGCTGAGGTAAGTGAACAGTTTCTAAGTTCAGCTTGGCCAATAACCCTACATGTGTGATAACATGAAGAGTGGAGCACTGAGTCAGGGGGTGGTGGTGCAGGCCTTTAATCCCAGAGGCAGAGACAGGTGGCTTTCTGTGACATCAAGGCCAGCCTGGTCTACAAAATTAGCTCTAAGGCAGCCAGGACTATTATACAGAGAAACCCTGTCTTGAAAAAAAAGAAGAAAAGAAAACAGGGCAGCACGAAATTGGGGCAGGAGAGCTTGGGGCTTTCTACTGAGGGAACATTCACAGAAGCATCCTTCTGGGGCCATCCTTCTGTGCCACAGAGCATCCCACAGCAGAGAAGCAACAGCCCTTTCTTCAACCTGCTTGTCCTGGCCTTTGCTGGTCTTCTGAAGCAGTTAAGCTTAGAGACAGGAAGCAGAGTGGACTATCCAGATGCTCTTGGAGTCGATGCTGTAAGCTCCTCATTTACCCCATGGACATAAAATCCCAGATCAGCAAAAACCACAGACAGTCTCTGGTGGATCAGGTGGAGCCCACTGGCTTTCAGAGATTCCAATGCTCTTGGGCAGTTGTTGGTATGATGGGTCTACCATTGTAGTTCCTGCTGTTTCTCTCTTGCAATTTGCAAAACACTTTGCTCTGCATGTTCTCAGGGTTTTGACTGTAATGACTTCATGAGTTTCTTTCTCTGCTCTGTGTATCTGGAACTCTAAAAGCCTTGTATCTAGCTGGATGTGCTTTAGTGTTGCTAAATTTGTGGACACTTTTGCTAGAATAAGTTGAGAATGTTCTCTATGCTATTGGAATGGCAATCTTCTCCTTCGAAGCCCATATATTTCATGGGGTTTCAAAGGTCACATGTGGTCTGTTCATAGGTTTTTCAATTTTTATGGTCATTGCTGATCAAGTCTCCTAATTCCTATGAACTGTCTTCAACTCCTGATATTCTCTGCCCCATATGATCCATTCTGGTGACAAGCCTATCCACTGAGCATTTGATTTAATGTATTTTTAATTCTAGCCTCAATTAAGTCAAGACTTTCTTCAGTATTTTTCTTTATTGAATGATGTTTCTATACCCTGAATTCACCCCTGTCTTTCATTCAGCTGATTGCTTGAATTCTCTTTCTTTGATCACATTTACATCATCCTTTTGAATTTCTTGTCTGGAACTTTATCTAAGTCATTCTCATGAATGCTGTTACTTTGGAGTTTGTATGTTTTAGAGGAGGTGAGCTGTCTTGATTTTTCATACAACCAGATTTTTGTGTTCAAATTTGCTTAGATCAG
Source organism: Onychomys torridus (assembly GCF_903995425.1). Lineage (NCBI taxonomy): Eukaryota > Metazoa > Chordata > Mammalia > Rodentia > Cricetidae > Onychomys > Onychomys torridus. Next base: position 37,239,195 of record NC_050450.1, on the reverse strand, counting down.
TGGTTGGATTTTCTTTTGTATATATTTACTGAGTTACTTATTTTCTAATGGGAAGAAGTTGGGTGGGCTTTGAAGACTCTGATACCTGGGGTGGTCAGCTGGGGTCAGGGGAATGTGGATGTCTGAGACTCAGAACTGAATGATGACCTTCCTGGGTGAGTCAGTGGGTAGACAGCCTACAACTCTGACAGACAAGGCAGTGGGTGGGCAAGAGGCCTGGCAGGCACTGGAGGTTGGGAAATCTGCAGTCTGTGAACACAGGGAGTGGGGAGTGGGTAAACAGGAAGGTTAACAGACTAACAGTAGTACTATGTAAGTGCTGACCTAATGGGCAGTGTTTTGGAGACAATGTCCTACAGTGTAGCCCTGGCTGTATTAGGTCCATCACGGCAACGTTCTTCAGCAGATTCTGTGAATTATATTCTTTGGAGTATGGTCTCTCGTCATGGCTGCCCTTGCCTCTAACAATAATCTTTCTTTCCTTTCTATTTTGAATTTTATTTAATTTAAATGCTTGTCATGCAGCAAAGGCCCTTTGGTTTATTAATATATAAGTGCATCATCTGCTTCTCCTCCCAGCAGTCCCATCCTTACCTCCTATTTCCTTTCAAATTCATGGCCTCTAATTCTTTATTACTGGGACATATCTATAAACAAATATAGAACAATATATATAGACAAATATATAGAAACTCAACCTGCTGAATGCATTTAGTGTAGCTTGTATATATTGACATACACATAGATATTGATTGATTGATAGATAGATAGATAGATAGATAGATAGTTAGATAGACAGGCAGATAGTTATTAGGGCTGAACCTATGGGACTGAATAACCATTTGTGAGCTCATCTCTGGGTTAGACTAATCCTCCTCTCTGTGGCTTTGTACCACTTGTGACTCTTCCTCTAAGTGTGACAACCCACGCCATTTCCCAGGTCCACTTTGAAATGTCAACTGTTGGTGCCATTGTTCAGGTCTTGTTTAAATGGCCATCATGTTGAGGTTCCATGGATCTTTCATGCTGGTCATGTCGAGAAGACTGAGGTTTGCAGCAGACTTAGTGGTCCTCTGACTCTTGTAGTTTTCACACCCTCTTCTACAGTGTTTCCTGTGTCTCAGGAGTAAGGCTTGTGTTGTAACGTATCCACTGAGGCTGGGAACCGCAAAGTCAGTTGTTCTCTGCATTTGACTAGTTGTGGCTCTCTGAAGTGGTTTCTGACTGCTGTGAAAAGAAGAATGTTTGATGGTGAGGGAGAGCTCCACTTACCTGTGGGTAGAAAACTAAGTATTTAGAGAGCCGTTAGGAACTATACTGGGAGAGGAAAAGCCACAGTGGGTTCTCCTCTGAGAACTATGACCTCAATAACAACAGGTGGGTGGTTAGGTTTTCAGTCACCAGGCATGTTTTCCTCTTGTTCATTCAACCTGTAGTCCAATTAGGGGGCTGTGTGTTATGACCAACACATAAATGCCTCCATTGCTCCTTTAGAGTTATCTCAATGTGATGACCATCATTGAGGCTCACAGGTGTCACAGCTGGGTGGGATTATTGAATGTTTTCCTCCCTTGGCAACTTGCAAAGCTCCTTCTGATACAATGGGAGCTAGTCCTTGGGGAGGAGACTTTGGCACAGATACAGCGTGATTTCTCTGAGTCCTGTATCTGAAATGTATGATGTCTTCAGCAAAAGGGCCTTTCAATTACTGGGGCTCAAACAAGGGAAACTGCAGTAGCCTGTGTTCTTTGGGGAGGATCATGTACTCTCCTGACCCACAACTCAAGAGAAGTTTCTCATGTCTGACAATGAAGTTTCTGTAACTCTATGGCTCTGAGGGGAGCCATTATCAACCAAGTGGAATAGCTTCATTTTACATATATAAATATACATATACCTACATATATTTACCTACACACAAACACACACACACACACACACACACACACATATATACATATATATAATGATTCTGAATGTAGTCTTCTATAGTTTTGTTTTAACTCTTTCTCCAAGTTAATTCTGGTGTTTTCTTTTTTTAAAGATTTGATTTATTTATTATGCATAAAGGATTCTGCGAGCATGGATGCCTACATTCCAGAAGATGGCACCAGATCTCATTATAGATGGGTGTGAGCCACAGTGTGGTTGCTAGGAATTGAACTCAGGATCCCTGGAAGGATAGCCAGTGCTCTTAACCTCTGAGCCATCTGTCCAGGTATTTCCTGGAGTATCTGAGATACTGTGGCTTTGAGAAATGTTACCTTAAAAATCTAGTCAGCATTTTGCAGGTCACTTGTCAGAGTTCTCCCAGGATGTCCCTGTCAGGTCTTGGTGTGGAAGCTCTGTTTCTTACTTTGTCTTGATTTCTGACCTAATCACCCCAGAAAACACAGTATAGGGACATACACAAATGAGAAACTGAAAACCAGGAAGCAGGGGTCACTCACTTAGGAGTCTGCTTCCACGGAGCCCATGTCCCACCTCTGCAAAGAGAAGAAAGGGGAATTACAGCTAGTTTGATATCTCTTTCCAATTCAGTGTTTTCCCTCACTCGTCCAGTGTCATTTCCTCATTATACAATAACCATGCAAAGAGACCAGAGGCCTTGAGGACCTACAGGCAATTTAGTAAAAAAGTGTTCTCATGAGGTTGAGGATCCTGCCAGGAGAAGTGTTGCTTTTTTAATGTCCTTCCAGGGTTGACACCATCGATGGGTGTCATTTTGATGAAAATGATAATTTAAAGGAGACTTCAAACTGATAATAAAGGTTTCAATGGGTAACTTTACAAAGTAAGCAAAGTCTAAATTAGACCAGGAGGCACAAGGAAATCCCTAGGAGAAAATGAAGCCTGAGAATGGGGCCTCTTTACATCCAGGTCAGCATGGAAGCAGCAGCCAAGGGAAGAGAAGAAAGGCAACTGTTGTTAGAGTTTTTCTGCCTGGCCCATAGTCAGGACAAATCTCTCTTACCCGCCAGTCCCACAGTCGTTCAGACCCAAACAAGAAAGCACACAGAAACTTATATTGTTTAGAAACTGTATGGCCATGGCAGGCTTCTTGTTATCAACTTCTTCTATCTTAAATTAACCCATTTCTGTTAGTCTATACTTTGCCACATGGCTTGCGGCTTACCAATATCTTTACATGTTGCTTCTCATGGCGGTGGCTGGCAGTGTCTCCCTCCAGTCTTCTACTTCCCAGAATTCTCTTCTCTCTTGTCCCGCCTATACTTCCTGCCTGGCCACTGGCCAATCAGAACTTTATTTGCACAGAGCGATATCCACAGCACTTCCCCTTTTCTTTTTTCTTTTTTTAAGGAAGGTTTTAACTTTTACATAGTACAATTATATATAACAAAACAATTATCAAGCAAGAATTATAGTTACAATATTAAAGAAGATATCCTATCTATCTTATATTTGTGAGTCTACGGTTTTATATCTAACTTATCTTGTATCATAACTGAGGAAATTATAACTATCTAGCCTTCAACCACATCAAAGACCTCAGAAGGATATAATATTACCTGAGAACCGGGAGAAGGATGTAAGCATTTTTCGGGAGTCTCGCAAGAGTAGACAGAGACAGCTGGCAGCCTGGACAGTCACCTAATGTTCCTTTGTAAAGTTGGGGCATCTGTCTTCATCCCACAGGGCTAGAGTCTCTCTGTTACTTCTCTCAGTGTCCTGTAGAATGTTTGGCAGTTTCTTCTGTGAAGCAGGAACCTGAAGGACCATTTTGTCAAGCAAAGTTCAGTGGTCACCTTTCTATGGATCCTGCATGTCCAGTTGATCAAGTAGTCCACGCAAGAACAGTTTCTTGCCCAAATGGCTATTTTGGCCAAGGTGAAGATAAACTCCATATGAAGTGTCTTCAATGCCCATCCTGAAGTAAATTGGTGCTGCCAGGAGCAGACATGTCTCACTGTCCAGAAAGTCTAAATCTTAAAAATAGTTTAAATGCCATATTCTGTAGACCTTTGAAGTGTTTGAAGATTACCTATCTATCTGAAATATCTCTGTGCATACCTAGAAGACTTACCTAACATGGCTACAAGTATGATTATCGTAGATGACTAATTATTAATCTATTTTTTAATTATCCATTATAATTTTAAATGAGCTGTATAAACATAATACTTCAAACAAGAGAAGAAATATACACACAGTACAACAAAATTAACTTTAAGTTTATATAAATAGACTAAAATCTATACCAATGTAAAACATTTTAAATAAGTTGTTGCTCTTTTAGAAGTAAGTTCCTTAAACTACCCTTTTATCCTATTATATCTATATCATATCCCCTTTTCTTCTTTAGAAAGAGATCGTGTTTATAATCAATCTACTTTAAAGAAAAATATTGGTTTTTCTCTGTCCCACACCAGAGGGCTCTTCTGATTTGGGACATAAGAATCTCTTAACCTTTTCTTTTAGTAATATGTCTGGGTTTAGAGAAGGAGTGAGCCAATTCCATCTCCAAAGCCAGCTTGATAATTTTGGGAATGTGGACGTAGATTCTCTTACTACTTCCTGCTAGAGGGGGGCGCTGTATCTTATGGGGACACAAAGAAAATTTTAGGATTATAGAGTAGTCCATTAGGGTGAACCTCTGAGCCAGTTGCCTTGAAACCATTCTGGATGTCAGATCATCTGGGCCATGGTGTCATCAGAGACCTTTCAGGTGGTCTTGGCTGATCAAACCTGATATATCTTAATCTGGAACAAATCCACAGCCTCTGGCTTTCTGTGGAAACAAAAGCAGAGACTCCTTTCCAAAGCAACATATCCTTATATCCAAATTTTGAAGTCAAGGTACCTTTGAAATTTATATATTTGTTTAACTCAACAGCTTTTACAATCAAATCTTTTTCTGCAGTTAAAAGTCCCAAAGACAAGACAAACCAGATTCTCAGTGTAAAATCCATCTTTGTACGATTGAAACGCTGCTGTGGCTGCTGGCTCCGCCCACCTCTGCTTCCCAATATGGCGGCGGTACAGTTCGCTGCCAGCTCTGGGTCTGGAGCCATGTGTACCATCAACTATCAGAAGCAGTTCTATTAAAGCAGTGCATAGCCCAGAAATCTTTTTTTTTTTTTTTTAACTAGCAAAGGCTAAATCCACCATGCAGCAGAGTAAAGTGCTGCTTGTAGACTCCTCATTCCCGCCACACTGCAGGTCAGACACACACACGCCAGGAACCCTCCATAGTAGCTCAAACAGGCAGGCTGCTGCTAACTTGAGAGAGACAACTAGGAAGCTGTTTTTAGCTCCGTTTTAGAATCTTTTTTCTCAGGTTTTAGGTGAAAATCTTGCCCCACGTTGGGCGTCATTTGTAGTTAGAGTTTTTCTGCCTGGCCCATAGTCAGGACAAATCTCTCTTACCCGCCAGTCCCACAGTCGTTCAGACCCAAACAAGAAAGCACACAGAAACTTATATTGTTTAGAAACTGTATGGCCATGGCAGGCTTCTTGTTATCAACTTCTTCTATCTTAAATTAACCCATTTCTGTTAGTCTATACTTTGCCACATGGCTTGCGGCTTACCAATGTCTTTACATGTTGCTTCTCATGGCGGTGGCTGGCGGTGTCTCCCTCCAGTCTTCTACTTCCCAGAATTCTCTTCTCTCTTGTCCCACCTATACTTCCTGCCTGGCCACTGGCCAATCAGAACTTTATTCTTCTATCTTAAATTAACCCATTTCTGTTAGTCTATACTTTGCCACATGGCTTGTGGCTTACCAGTGTCTTTACATGTTGCTTCTCCTGGCGGCAGCTGGCAGTGTCTCCCTCCAGCCTTCTACTTCCCAGAATTCTCTTCTCTTGTCCCGCCTATACTTCCTGCCTGGCCACTGGCCAATCAGAACTTTATTTACACAGAGCGATATCCACAGCAGGCAACACCGGATCTGATGTGAGGCAGGGTCAGGTGCTGCTTTACTGTGCCAGCAAACACCAATGCTTTGCCCTGCTTTAATTAATTATCACAGTTTCTCTCCTCTCTGCTTCCTTCAGCTTCTACTGATCAGAGCCATGGCCTGGGCCTCCAGCTTTGATGAATTCTTTAAGAATTTTAAGAGGGAAAGCAAACTCCTCTCTGAGGAAACCATCACCTTGATTAAATTCCACATTGAGCAAAATGACCTCCAGGAAGCACTGTCTGTAATCGACAATGCACTGAGAGACATCGAGAATGCCCCCCTGAACATTGCTGTGACAGGGGAGACAGGGGCAGGGAAGTCCACATTCATCAATGCCCTGAGGGGGATTGGGCAGGAAGAAGAAGGTGCAGCCGCCACTGGAGTGAGAGAGACAACCATGGAGAGAAAGCAATATGACCACCCCAAGTTTCCCCAGGTAAAAATATGGGACCTGCCTGGCATTGGGTCCACTAACTTCCCACCACAAAACTACCTAACAAAAATGAAGTTTTCTGAATATGATTTCTTCATTATCATCTCTGCTACACGCTTCAAAGAAAATGATGCACAACTAGCCAAAGCCATCAAAGAGATGAAGATGAATTTCTACTTTGTCCGAACCAAGACAGATAATGACTTATATAATGAACAGAAGAGTAAACCTAAGACTTTCAATAAGGAGAATGTCCTGATGAACATCCGAGAAGACTGTTCAAAACATCTCCAGGAGGTTCTCTCCAGTGAACCTCCAGTCTTCTTAGTCTCTAACTTGGAAAGGTCTGGCTATGACTTCCCAAAGCTGGAAATGAAACTCCTAAGGGAGCTCCCGGCCCACAAGCGCCACATCTTCATGCTGTCCTTGCACAGTGTTACTGAGGACACCATTAACCTCAAGAGAGATTCCTTGAAGCAGAAAGTCTACCTAGAGGCCGTGAAGGCTGGAGCATTGGCCACCATTCCACTTGGTGGCATGATCAGGGATGATATAGAGAATCTGGATGAAACATTCAAACTCTACAGGTCTTACTTTGGGCTGGATGATGCCTCGTTGGAAAAGATAGCTGAAGATTTTGACATGTCTGTGAATGAATTCAAGGTGCACCTTCAGTTTCCCCATTTGTTTGCAGAAAACAAGGATGTGCCCTTAGGAGATAGACTAGTGAAATATATCAAACACATTTCCTCCGTTACTGGTGGACCAGTTGCTACCTGCATTTACTACAGAAAGACTTACTATTTGCAGAATCTCTTTCTGGACACTGCTGCAAATGACGCCATAGCTCTTCTTAATAAGGAAGCTCTTTTTGAAAAGAAGGTGGGACCATATATATCTAAGCCCCCCGATTACTGGGAGTGATGGGAAAATGAGGCACAAGCTCCAATCAGTGTTCACTTTTTGCCTTGCATGGACACTGACCCATAACATTTTCGAGAGTAACAAACCTTGTCTGTGGAGCACCAGACCATTCATCCCTTTCCTCTCCTGGAGCCAGAAGCCCATTGTGTCAAGAGTTCAACTGTGCTGTAGTAGAAGAAGAATCACCAACACGGTGTGAATGCATGAGAAAACCTCATTTCCACTGAAGTCATATGTAAATAACACATGAAAATATGGATTTGATTTGTAATCCTGTTATGAAATGAACCCTAGATCTTTAGCCCCTGTGAAAGTCTTCCCCCTCTTCTGTATTCTCACACTGCTTTGAGGGTTCTGACACAGCAGCATCTGGTGCCCAACGTTCATAGATGAACACACCTCTTTAAGAGGTGTGACCCAACATTTATAGACAAACACACCTCCTTAAGAGGTGTGAGCCCAATATTTATAGACAAACACACCTCCTTAAGAGGCGTGAGCCCCATAACAGGTGGGGACTATGACCATTAGTCAAGTTCCATCCCAGAGGAGCTTGGTTAAAAAAAAAAAAAATAGAAGAGTAAACATACCTATAGATCCACTTGGTCCATACAAATAAAGATATCTATTTCATGCCCTTCAAGGCAAGTCTGAGTGAACTGGAAATTCATACCATGTGAATGGCAACTGAAACTCTTCATTTGACCTAGTGGCATTAGGAGCCTTGATATGTCTGTCACCCAGTATACCCTTTTGTCCAATCAGCCCTGCCCACAAATGTTCATTGTAATGAGACATTGGTCCAGTTCAAGGCCTCAGGCAAACCATGATCATGACACCCTCACAGAAACTCCAATTGGTTATCCTGTTGTTGCCCCAAGACCTGGAGAACCTGTGGCTACTGTTCTGCAGGCTCAGTCCCTTCACATGCTCCAATGGGTCACAGACAGAGTAGATGATAGGGTAGGCCGACCTAAGGCCAGTATCTGCGTCTGGATAGTAGTTGTGCCATTTAGTCCCAGCTGCTGGGATCATCCCCTTCAATAGAGGTGTGGAGTCGGCTCTCCAAGAATGTGTCATTGGGACTAGCTCTCCCATGGCCATGGTGTGGGGTGGTGCCATCTCCCCTGAGGCCAGCTCTTCCATGAGGAGTGGTCCAGCTCTCCTGCTGCATTGTCCAGCAAGGGGCAGGCCCAGTGATAGGAGGGACTGGCTCAGCAAGGTCCTTGGATTTCAACACTGCTGGATCCTACAATGCCCTATGATAACACAGGTCATTGACATCAACACACACCCCAGCTTCAGCAGGAACATGGGCCCATACATGGCCCTCGGCAGCACCCTGGGCCCTGATGTCAGCATGGCCCCAGCAGAAGCACAGGTTACCCAGATCAATATGGTTCCCCACGGCAGCATGGCCCTTGGACAGCAACATGGTCTCAGGTGACAGACCACCCCAAGCATCTGTACAGTCCTCGGTAGTAACAGGAGCCACAGACATCAACTTAGTTGCTGGCTGCTATAGGGCCATGGAACCAGACATGGCCTCATCAGCAGCCTAGGAAACACCATAGCCACTCAGATTGGCATGTCTCAGGGGCTGGCAGGGCTCTCAGACCCTCATATGGCCACTGGTTGAGGACTAGACCCTGGGCATCTCTGTGGCTTTTGGTGGCAATATGGGTCATGGATGTCAACACAGACCCTAGCTGGGGTAGACCCCAGATGCAGACATGACCCTAGGCAGCAGCTCTTCCCATATGTCACCCTGGTCCTGGGTGACAATAAGGCCACCCATATCAATGTGATCTTGACTGCCTTCCCTTCTTCAAATTAGCCTCTTTGCACAGCACCTGGACTATTCTGCTTCTCTCTGTCTCTCAATTCTCCACAATAGATTTGCTCATCATAATGGCATGGACAAGCCCAGTACCTTCAGCCAGACTAGGGTATGAGGACCCAGGATGGCCTGTAGTGTTTTGGGCTTTGCCCAGTGAATGCCATTAGCCATCCTGGGTTGTGGAAGAACAATCTTAATGTGAGGCAGGACCCTCTTCTCAAGGCAGGGGATTCTGGACTGCCTGAAGTGGGTAAGGATAGTTGAACATGAATGCTTTACACCGCTCTCTTTTTCCTATGTTTGCCATGGGACCAGCTCTCTCAAGCCTCTACTGCTGTGATTTGCCCACTGTGGTGCAGTATAACCTTGAACAGTGACTGAAAGAAACCCTTTCTGCCTTAAATTTCTATTGACAGGGTATTTTGTCACAACAGAAAAGAAATTCAGACTGACACCTAACTCTGTAGTGGGTAGCTGTTCTAGCTTTGACCTGGAAGTACTACTCCCATTAGGCTTCCAGTAACTGTCATGTCTACCTATGACCTGCCCCTGAGGCGGGGTCAAGACAGGAGCCCTTAAGAACTGAGATCCAGATGTACTGGCTCTCTTGGTTCATGGTAATCCTGGATGTTGGATGGTTGATCAAGCAGAGTTCTCTGGAGAACACCACTGGACTGCACTTCACCTCTCCTGGACCCTGTAACCTATCCCTTTACTTGTTGTAAGTAAACCCCAAATAAAAGTTAAAATAAAGTTTTAACTACATGAAGTTGCTTTAATACTTTCACCAATATCTTTGGGGGCTGGAGAGATGGCTCAGTGGTTAAGAGCACTAGCTGCTCTTCCAGAGGTCCTGAATTCAATTCCTAGCAACCAAACTCAACTCTTTTTAAAGCATCTGTGTAATTTCCAGACTTATAGCTTTCCTACCACAAGAGGAGAGATGCATGCATGGCATTCTAACAGCAGAAAATAAAGTGCATTTAGGTTCAGTTTTAGAGATCTCCATAAAGACAGATGCAGTAGATCAAGGTCTGTGTCCTCTTACAGCTCTGTCCATGTCCACAACATATTGACATCAGTTACTGCTCAGTGTGGTCACCCAAATACCTGAGAAAAACAGAAGAAGGTCTGCTGTATCTCAGAGTGTCAGAGAACTGCAGACCATCACTCCAGAGGTGGCAGGTGGCAGAAGCAGGGTGGTCCATCCAAGCAGAAGACTGTCTGTAGGGCAGCAGAGAAGAAGCAGATAGAGCTGGAGGACAAGAGGCAGGCAATTCAAAGTCCTGGCCCTCAAGACCTACTTCCATTCCCCTGGCCCTTGCCCTGGGCTCCACAGCATTAAATATACAACTCGGGGAACATTCACAGAAGCATCCTTCTGGGGCCATCTTCTGTACCACAGAGCATCCCACAGCAGAGAAGCAACAGCCCTTTCTTCAACCTGCTTGTCCCGGGCTTTACTGGTCTTCTGAAGTAGTCAAGCTTGGAGACAGAAAGCAGATTGGGCTACCCAGACGCTTTTGGAGTCGATGCTGAAAGCTCCTCATTTCCTCCATGGAGATAAAATCCCAGATCAACAACAACCACAATCAGTCTGGCGGATCAGGTGGAGCCCTTTGGCTTTCAGAGATTTCAATGCTCTCAGGCAGTTGTTGGTATGATGGGTCTACCATTGTAGTTCCTGCTCTTTCTCTCTTGCAATTTGCAAAACACTTTGCTCTGCATGTTTTCAGGGCTTTGACTGTAATGATTTCAGGAGTTTCTTTTTCTGCCCTGTGTACCTAGCATTCTACAAGCATCTTGTATCTATCCGGATGTGCTTTTATGTCCCTAAATTTGCTAGAATTGGTTGAGAATGTTTTCTACGCTGTTGAAATAGAGATCTTCTCCTTCGAAGCCCATGTTTCATGGTGTTCCAAAGGTCACATGTGGTCTGTTCACAGGTTTTCTCATTTTTTATGGTCAATCCTCACCAAGTCTTCCAATTCCTCTACATTGTCTTCAACTCCTGATATTCTCTCCCCAATATGATCCACTCTCTTGGTAAGCCTTGCCTCTGAGCATTTGATAAAATGCATTTTTCATCTCTAGACTCATTTAAGCCAAGACTTTCTTCAGTATTTTTCCTTATTGAATGATATTTCCATACCCTGGATTCACCCCTGTCTTTCATTCAGCTGAATGCTTGAATTCTCTTTCTTTGATCACATTTACATCATCCTTTTGAATTTCTTGTCTGGAACTTTATCTAAGTCATTCTCATCGAAGGCTATTACTCCTGGGTTTGTATTTTTTAGAGGAGATAAGCTGTCTTGGTTTTTCATATAACCAGGTTTTTGTGTTCAAATTTGCTTAGATCACTGGTTGGATTTTCTTTTGTATATATCTACTGAGTTACTTATTTTCTAATAGGAAGCAGTTGGGTGGTCTTTGAAGACTCTGATACCTGGGGTGGTCAGCTGGGGTCAGGGGAATGTGGATGTCTGAGGCTCAGAAGTGAATGCTGACCTCCCTGGGTGAGTCAGTGGGTATACAGCCTACAACTCTGACAGACAACGCAGTGGATGGGCAAGAGGCCTGGCAGGCACTGGAGGTTGGGAGATCTGCAGTCTCTGATGCACAGGGAATCACCTCATGGAGTGGGGAGTGGGTAGACAGGAAGGTTCACAGGCTATCCGCACTAGTATGTAAGTGCTGACCTAATGGGCAGTTGGACAGGTGGACTCTAACCAGTGTTTTAGAGACAATGTCCTACAGTGTAGCCCTGGCTGGCTTAGGTCCCTCACTGTAATGTTCTTTGGCAGATTCTGCGAATTATATTCTTTGGAGTATGGTCTCTCGTCATGGCTGCCCTTGCCTCTAACAGTAATCTTTCTTTCCTTTCTATTTTGAATTATATTTAATTTAAATGCTTGTCATGCAGCAAAGGCCCTTTGGTTTATTAATATATAAGTGCATCATCCGCTTCTCCTCCCAGCAGTCCCATCCTTACCTCCTATTTCCTTTCAAATTCATGGCCTCTAATTCTTTATTACTGGGACATATCTATAAACAAATATAGAACAATATATATAGACCAATATATAGAAACTCAGCCTGCTGAATGCATTTAGTGTAGCTTGTATATATTGACATACACATAGATTTTGATAGATAGATAGATACATAGATGATAGATAGATAGATACATACATAGATAGATAGATAGATAGATAGATAGATAGATAGATAGATAGATAGATAGATGATAGATAGACAGGCAGATAGTTATTAGGGCTGAACCTATGGGACTGAATAACCATTTGTGAGCTCATCTCTGGGTTAGACTAATCCTCCTCTCTGTGGCTTTGTACCACTTGTGACTCTTCCTCTAAGTGTGACAACCCACACCATTTCCCATGTCCACTTTGAAAGGTCAACTGTTGGTGCCATTGTTCAGGTCTTGTTTAAATGGCCATCATGTTGAGGTTCCATGGATCTTTCATGCTGGTCATGTCGAGAAGACTCAGGTTTGCAGCAGACTTAGTGGTCCTCTGACTCTTGTAGTTTTCACACCCTCTTCTACAGTGTTTCCTGTGTCTCAGGAGTAAGGCTTGTGTTGTAACGTATCCACTGAGGCTGGGAACCGCAAAGTCAGTTGTTCTCTGCATTTGACTAGTTGTGGCTCTCTGAAGTGGTTTCTGACTGCTGTGAAAAGAAGAATGTTTGATGGTGAGGGAGAGCTCCACTTACCTGTGGGTAGAAAACTAAGTATTTAGAGAGCCGTTAGGAACTATACTGGGAGAGGAAAAGCCACAGTGGGTTCTCCTCTGAGAACTATGACCTCAATAACAACAGGTGGGTGGTTAGGTTTTCAGTCTCCAGGCATGTTTTCCTCTTGTTCATCCAGCCTGTAGTCCAATTAGAGGGCTGTGTGTTATGACCAACACATAAATGCCTCCATTGCTCCTTTAGAGTTATCTCAATGTGATGACCATCATTGAGGCTCACAGGTGTCACAGCTGGGTGGGATTATTGAATGTTTTCCTCCCTTGGCAACTTGCACAGCTCCTTCTGATACAATGGGAGCGAGTCCTTGGGGAGGAGACTTTGGCACAGATACAACATGATTTCTCTGAGTCCTGTATCTGAAATGTATGATGTCTTCAGCAAAAGGGCCTTTCAATCACTGGGGCTCAAACAAGGGAAACAGCAGTAGCCTGTGTTCTTTGGGGAGGATCATGTACTCTCCTGACCCACAACTCAAGAGAAGTTTCTCATGCTTGACAATGAAGCTTCTGTTAATCTATGGCTCACAAAGAAGGCATTATCAACCAAGTGGAGTAACTTCATTTAAAATATGTATGTTCTTTAATATTTATAAACATATCAAATAATTCGATTCCCAATATATTCTTTTCCTATAGTTTTAACTCTTTCTCCAATTAAATTCTAGTGTTTTCTAGAGTATCTGAGCTAGTGTGGTTTTGAGAAATGTAATGACCTTAAAAATCTAGTCAGCAATATGTAAGACACTTATCAGAGTTCACCCAGGATGTTGCTGTCAGGGCCTGGTATGGCAGCTCTGATTCTTACTTTGTCTTGATTTCTGACCTAATCACCCCAGAAAACACAGTACAGGGACATACACAACTGAGAAACTGACAACCAGGAAGCAGGGGTCACTCACTTAGGAGTCTGCTTCCACGGAGCCCATGTCCCACCTCTGCAAAGAGAAGTAAGGGGAATTACACCTAGTTTGATATTTCTTTCCAATTGAGTGTTTTCCATCACTCGTCCAGTGTCATTTCCTCATTATACAATAACCATGCAAAGAGACCAGAGGCCTTGAGGACCTACAAGCAATTTAGTAAATTGTTCACATAAGGTTGAGGACCCTATCAGAAGTATTGCTTCTTTTATATCTTTTTAGGGTTGACACCATGGATGGGTGTCATTTTAATGAAAATAAAGGAATTTAAAGGAGACTTCAAACTGATAATAAAGGTTGCAATGTGTAACTTCACAGATCAAGTGGAATCTGAATTAGACAAAGAAGTGCAAGGAAATCCCTAGGAGGAAGTGAAGCCAGAAAATAAGGCCTCTTTATATCCAGGTCAGTAGTGGAAGCAGCAGCCAAGTGTAGTCTAAAGTTTTCTCCAGTCCTGCTTGGCCCTGTGGTCCCAGAGCCATTTATAAAATAATCACTCAGAGGCTTAATATTATTTACAAACTGTATGGCCTATGTTAGGTCTATTACTAGCTAGCTCTTATATCTTAAATTAACCCATTTCTATCCATCTATGTTTTGCCATATGTTCTGTGACTTTATTGATCTGCTGGCATGTTGCTCCTTGGGTGGCAGGCTGGTGTCTCCCCAGACTGTGCCTTTCTCTTTCCTGTCACTCTCCATGGATTTCCATCTGCCTCTAAGCTGCCTTGCCATAGCCCAAAGCAGCTTATTTATTAACCAGTGTGAACAACATATATTCACAGCCTATAGAAAGACATCCCAAAGCACTTTTTCTGTCTAATCAAAAAGAAAGGTTTGGGCTTTAATATAATAAAATTATATATATATATATATATATATATATATATATATATATATATAAAAACAGTTATCAAGCAAGAATATAGTTACAATATCTAGTCTACTCATATTTGGCAAAATTAAAGGAAATATTTTATCATCTAACCTATATTTGTGAGTCTAAATGTCATACCTAAATTATCTTTTAACATAACCCAAGAAAATTATATCTAGTCTTCAACTACATCAAAGACCCCAGAAAGATATAATATTAGATAAGTAAACAAGAAGTGCTTTGTAAGAAACTTCCAAAACTCTGGAAATGACAGAGACAGCTGGCTGCCTGGACAGTCACCCAAAGTTCTTCTGCAACACTGGGGCATCCATCTTCAGCCTATAGGTCTAGAATCTATCAGTGGCTTCTCCCTGTGTCCTGCACAATGTTTGGCAGTCTACTCTGTGAAGCAGGAACCTAAAGGACCATCTTGCCTTATTTTGGTAAATTTAGTGGTTATTTTTCCATGGGTCCTGCATGTCCAGTCGACACACCATTTTGTCAAGCATTCCAGGCAAGAACAGTTTCTTGTCCAGATGGCTAACTTTTGCCATAAGGAAAGCAAACTCCATATGGAGTTTCTTCGATGCCCATCCTTTTCTTTGAAGTACATCAGTGCTTCCAAGAGTAGATGTTTCTCATTGTCCAGAAAATCTAAGTTTTTAAACCATTTTAAGTGCCATATTCTGTAGGTCTTTGAGGTGTTTGAAGACTACCTACCTAATTGAAATATATCTATGTATACCTAGAAAACTTAACTAACATGACTATATGTGTGATTATCATAGAAGACTAATTATTAATCTGTATTTCTTAATTTTAATTTTTATAATTTTATTAAATTTAATTAAATTTAATTTTTATAATTTAATTTTTAATAATTTAATTTTTATAATTTTAAAAGAGTTACATAAACATAATACCTTAAACAAGAGTAGAAATATATATAGTATAACAAAATTAACTTTAACTTTGTATCAATAAACTAGAATCCATAGTAATGTAAAACATTTTAAACAAGTTGTTGCTCTTTAAAAGTAGATTCATTAATCTACCCTTTTATACTATCATATCTATATCATATCCCCTTTTTTCTTTTAGAAAGAGATCATTTATGACCAATTACAATTTGTAACCAACTCCTAAACAAAAACAAACATGTGTAATCCATTTTTTTGGGAACGTGGGCATAATTTTCTAGGCTACTTGCAGCTATTTGGGGGCACTGGTAATCTTATGGAAACACAAAAAAAATTGAGGATTATGGTCAAGTCCTGACTGGAGTAGTCTATGATGTTGTATTCTCTGAGTCAATTGCCTTGAAGCTGTTCTAGATGTTGGATCATCTGGAGACCTCTCAGGGGGTCTTTCATGATGGAATCATATTAATCTGGAAGGAATCCACAGTTTCTCATCTTCTGTAGAAACAAAAGCAAACCTCTTTTCCAAAGCATCATATCCTCAGACATGAATTTTGACAAAATATACATATTGGTTTTACTGAGTATTCTTTATAGTCAAATGCCTTTCTGCCTTAAAATTCCCAAAGACAATATGGTCCAGACTGTCTGTGTGATTTCCGTCTTTATGTGGATTATTTTTATATTACTTTTTTTGTTGTTTTTGTTTGTTTGTTTGTTTTTCAAGACAGGTTTTCTCTGTGTAGCTTTGCACCTTTCCTGGAACTCACTTTGGAGACCACGCTGGCCTCAAACTCACAGAGATCCACCTGCCTCTGCCTCCTGAGTGCTGGGATTAAAGGCATGTGCCACCACCGTCAGGCTTATATTACTTTTATTGTGTCTTTAAAGACTTAATTTTTTTAATTACCCATTTCTTTATATGTCTACCCTCCTTTTCCTCTTTCTTCCAAGCCTACATACTTTTTTGCACATAATGTAAACCATTTAGAGGTTTATTCCATCTGATCTGTCTTTTGTGTATCTGTAATCCTTTTCCGATGATTGCAGTGGCAGCCCTGACTGCTGACTCTGCCCACTTCAACTTTTCGACATTATGGAGGTACTCATGAGAGTCAACATGGCCGAGGTACCCATGAGAGTCACACTTACCCCACCAACTCTGGGGTCCATGCTATCATCAGATAGTATGCAGCTTACCCAGAAACCCTTTTTGCCTGTACAAATAAGGGCTAAATCCATCATGCAGTGTGCTGCACATCTTGGAGACAGCTCTGTATACCGAGGTGGGATTCTGCCATGCTGCGCTCAGACCTGAATGCTGCCGCATCTCAGAGCCCACATGAGATATGAAGTAGGAAGTTGTTTGGGGCTCTGATTTAGAATCTCTTAAGTTCTCTCAGGTTTTAGGTAGAAACTTGAGCCAACACATTGACCAGCCAATGCAGATGAAAGGTTTCTCAGCTACCACCAGGCCCCATGGTCCTGCATTTCTCCAGTAACACACACACACACACACACACACACACACACACACACACACACACACACCCATAGTTGAACATTCTCTCCCACCTGAGTCCTGCTGCCACTTGGTCCAAATAAACACACAGAAGCTTATATTATTTATAGACTATATGGCCTATGACTCAGGCTAGCTCTTATATCTTAAATTAACCTATTTCTAGTCATCTATGTTTTGCCATGTGTTCTTTGGCTATAGCGGTCTGCTGGCATGGTACTCCTTGGAAGGCTAGCATATTCCCAGACTCTGCTTTTCTCTTTCCTATCTCTCTCCTTGGATTTCCCGTCTGTCTCTAAGCTGCCTTGCCATAGGCCAAAGTAGCTTATTAATTAACCAATGGAGACAATATTCACAGCATACAGAAAGACATCCCCCAGGAGCCAAGAGAAGAGATGAAAGGCAATGCTGGATCTCATGTGGGACAGGCTCAGGGGTCCTGCTTTACTGTGCCAGAAAACACCAAGGCTTTGCCCTGCTTTAATTAATGATTACAATTTTTCTGCTCTCTGCTCCATTCAGCTTCTACCAGACAGAGCCATGGCTTGGGCCTCCAGCTTTGATGAATTCTTTAAGAATTTTAAGAGGGAAAGCAAAATCCTCTCTGAGGAAACCATCACCTTGATTAAATCCTACATTGAGGAAAATAAGCTCCAGGAAGCACTTTCTGTAATCCACAATGCACTGAGAGACATCGAGAATGTCTCCCTGAACATTGCTGTGACAGGGGAGTCAGGGACAGGGAAGTCCTCGTTCATCAATGCCATCAGGGGGGTGGGGCAGGAAGAAGAAGGTGCAGCCGCCACTGGAGTGACAGAGACAACCATGGAGAGAACTCCGTATCCACACCCAAAGCTTCCCAAGGTGACAATATGGGACCTGCCTGGCATTGGGTCCACTAACTTCCCACCACAAAACTACCTAACAGAAATGAAGTTTGCTGAATATGACTTCTTTATTATCATCTCTGCTACACGCTTCAAAGAAAATGATGCACAACTAGCCACAGCCATCAAAGAGATGAAGATGAATTTTTTCTTTGTCAGAACCAAGATTGATGTTGACTTATTTAGTGAACAGAAGAGTAAACCAAAGACTTTCAATAAGGAGAATGTCCTGATGAAAATCCGAGATGACTGTTCAAAGAAACTCAAGGAGGTTCTCTCCAGTGATCCTCACATCTTCTTAGTCTCTAACTTTGATGTGTCTGACTTTGACTTCCCAAGGCTGGAGACCACCCTATTGGGTGAGCTCCCAGCCCACAAACGCCACATCTTCATGCTGTCCCTGCACAGTTTTACTGAGGCCACCATCAAACTCAAGAGAGATTCCCTGAAGCAGAAAGTCTTCCTAGAGGCCCTGATGGCTGGAGCATGCGCTTTCATTCCATTTGTTGGCATGATCATGTATGAGTTAGAGAGTCTGGATGAAACATTCAACCTCTACAGGTCTTACTTTGGGCTGGATGATGCCTCATTGGAAAAGATTGCCAAGCGTTTTAACGTGTCTGTGAATAAACTGAAGGAACACCTTCAGTATTCCATTTTGTTTACAAAAGATAATGCTAAATCCTTAGGAGAAAAACTAATGAAATATATTGCTGTCTTTTCCTTGGTCTTTGGTGGACCAGGTGGTTCTTGGATTTATTACAAGAGGACTTACTACTTGCAGAATCTCTTTCTGGACACTGCAGCAAATGATGCTGTTGCTCTTCTTAATGGGGAACTTCTTTTTGAATAGATGGTGGGACCATATATATCTAAGCCCCCAATTACTGGAATGATTGAAAAATGAGGCACAAGCTCCTCCAATCAGTGTTTACTTTTGGCCTTGCTTTGACACTGACTCATAACCTACTCCAGAGTAACAAACCTTCTCTGTGGAGGGCCAGAAGGTTCATCCTTTCCCTCTTCCAGAGTCAGACGATCACTGTGGCAAGTTCTCAACTGTGCTGTAGTAGTAGAAGAATCATCATCAACATTGTGTGAAAGCATGAGGAAACCTCTTTTCTGATAAAATCGTATGTAAATCACCCATGTGAATATGGATTTGATTTGCGATTTTGTGGGCAAATGAATCCTGGATCTTTTATACCTGTGAAAGTCTTCACACACTTCTGCATTCTCACAGCCTGGTCTGCTTTGTCAGGATGCTTTGAGAGGTTTTTGAAACAGGGGCCTCTTTTACCCAACACTCTGTAGACAAGCACACCTACTTAAGAGGTGTGAGCCCCACACAGGAGGATCACAACAGGTGGGGACTGTGACCATAGGCCAAGCTCCACCCAGGAGGAACTTGGTTCAAAACAAAACAAAACAAAAAACACATGAGTAAACATATCTATGGGCCCTCTTGCCAACACAAATAAACATATCTATTTTATATCTTTCAAGGCCAATCTGAGTGAATTGAAAATTCACACTAAGTGATTGGCAACTAAAACTCTTTGTAATTTCACTCATTAGAAAAAACAAAAAACCTGCTTGACCCCTTTTCTCTAATCTCCCAGGGGTCCTGTTGGTTTGTTCTCCTTTGAACTGGGCCAGGATGTGGAGCTGTTGACATAGGTTTGTCCCACTATCCTGCTGACCATTCCTGTCTACTATGGATTTTCTGATACTATGACACAATGTGAGATGGGCCTCTGCGAAGCCTATGAGAGATTATCTTGATTATATTATTTTGTTATGTCTAATTATGTTTATTTATCACTGATATAGAAAGAATCATCTTTTTTAAAAAACATACTACTTTATTGAATCTTTGATATTTTCATGTCATGCATTCCAATCCTTCTCACCTCCCAGTCCCTTGGGATCTGACCTTCACTCCTGCAATGTCCCCCACTAAAGAAGACCCCCACCAAAATTAATTAAGAACAAAACAAACAAGCTAACTGCATCCCTCTCTCTCTTTCCCAACTCTCTAAAACCTCTTCATTTGACCTAGTGGTATTAGGAGCTGTGGTGTGTCACAGTATACCCTTTTTTTCAATCAGCCCTACCCACAAATGTTCATTGTAATGAGCCATTGGTCCAGGTCAAGGCCTCTGGCACACCATGATCACGACACCCTCACAGAAACTCCCCTTGGTTATCTTGCTGTTGCCCCAAGTCTTAGAGAACCTGTGGCTGTTGTTCTGCAGGACCAGTCCCTTCCCATGCTCCCGCAGGTCATAGATGGGGTAGATGTTATGGTGGGCCAAACCAAGTCGAGGATGTGGGTCTAGGTGGTAGCTGAACTCCTCGGTCCCAGCCACTGGGACCACCCCCTCACAAGAAGTGTGGAGCCAGCTCTCCTTGGCCTCTGTCATCAGAGCTAGCTCTCTCTTGGTCATGGTGTGCAGTGGGGCCATCTCCCCTGATTGCTGAGGTCAGCCTTTGTTTAAAACCAAAGTCAATGAGAAGTTGTTGTGGTCCCTGGAATATCTTTGTGTATACTGCAGTTGGTTTTCCTGGTCCTGGAATTTTCCCCAAGCATTTAGAGTTGCTGTAAGGCAGAGGGACATTGTGTGCTCGTTGTAAATAGTTTGTACATTCCTAGCAGTGCTTTCAGGTCCCTCACCAAGAACTCGAATTTTGGAGATCTCAAAACCCCTCATCTTAGGAACCTGTTGTTCCGGGTTCCTAGACTCCTTTCTCCACCAACTTTTCCATTGCAACTGCTGGATATATTTTAGAACAGCTGAAATTAACTGATTCCAGTCATCTGGTATGGTTCTATTTGAGGTAAACCATGTATTTCACATCTGTCATACAAATGTTGAGTGTATGCCATACATGACTGCTGCTTTCTTCATATTTTTTTTAAATATTTCATCAGCATATGTCGTAATGTATATTCCACATATGATTCAGGGTGTTTATCATTTGCTGGTCTCCAATGGATGATGACAGGATAACCCATTGTATGAGAGCCATTTGAAGATGTTACAACCTGTATGGTCTTGCCCTTCTGCTTATTTGGTCCCTTGTCATCTTTACTGAGAATTTCTTCCAGGGCTTGCCAATGATCACCTAGTGAGTGAACCTCGTCTGTTGCAAGGGATTCCAGATTTCTCACAGAATCATGCAAGCTTTTATGTTCTTCTGAAACATATGAATCCATAGACCTTATTTTATCAGTTAATGATAATCATTCTTCCTTATAAAGTATCTGGGTAGGAACAATTTCACCCTGGAGAGTTATTGTTCTATCCATAATGTATCCATATTTATTATCAATAAAAACATATCTGTCTACATATTTATTATTAATGGACTAAACTTCTTGTAATAAATTAGCAGATTCCAAAATAAGGAGCCTGTATGTAAGTCTTTATTCCTACCTTGTAAATCCTGGTTATCAGATTCCAGAGAAAGAATCTTTTTATGTAAGTCTTCATTGCTATCTTGTAAAGCCTGTATCAGTCCCAAGAATGACTCAGCTTTGTTATTATTATTATTTTTTTTTTTTTTTGGTTTTTCGAGACAGGGTTTCTCTGTAGCTTTGGAGGCTGTCCTGGAACTTGCTTTGTAGACTAGGCTGGCCTCGAACTCACAGAGATCCACCTGCATCTGCCTCACAAGTGTGCCACCACCTCCCAGGTGTTATTATTATTAAACCATTTTTTAATACTGTGTGAATGATTATGGTAAATGCCAAAATGGTGCATGCCAGATACACCCCAGGAAGGTTGTATATTTCCTATAAAATGTCATTCATGGGGGCTGGAGAGATGGCTCAGCAGTTAAGAGCACTGACTGTTCTTCCAGAGGATCTGAGTTCAATTCCCAGCACCCACATGGCAGCACATAATTGCCTGTAACTATGGTTCCAGGGGATCCCACACCCTCATACAGACATGGATGTGGACAAAACACCAATGCACATAAAATAAAAATAAAGTTTACAAAAAATGTCATTCATCATACAGGCAAAAAAGTTTTTAAATTCTTGTGAACTAATATTTTCCAACATATTATGAGAAATATTCCAAACGTGTAAAGGACATTTTATTAATTTCTTTATTTATTAATCAGTTTCGAGGTGTAAAATTATCAAGTACTCTTACCTGAAATGAAACACTGTTTGCTTGTATTACCATCTTTGCGACGGTTTTTTGGGGGGTGTAGTAGCGCTTTTCAACCAGAGAGTGTCGCGAGTGTAGCGCTAAAACAGGTCCCTCTGAAGCCCTTGGCTTGTTTTGCTTTAAATAGGCCATGGCACAAGTTTGATAACAGCAGGGAAGATTGCCAGCTGTGGCAAGGGTTGAGCTCCAGGGCCAGGGCTCGCTCCCACGGGTATACCGAGATACAGCTGTTCACTAGTTCTGCGAACAGAACCAGACTGGCCAGGAAGACCCTCTTTGGCACGCTGCATGGCTTTGCAGAGAAGTCAGCAGCCTAGCAAGGCCTGATGGATGTTTGGGTGGTGGGCTACTGCCAGCCAGTGAGCAGGGTCCACGAAAGTGCCTGCAAGGGGAGTGGATGGGTTGCAAGCGGCAAGGGGCAGTCACAGGATGGCCTGGGGAACGCAGGTTGGCCGAGAGAAGCTGGCCCAGGACACCGGGCTGGAGAAGGCAGCCGCCACTGGACAGAGCCCGTGTCAGCACCTTAAGCAGCTGCAGAGGCAGCACCCCACAGAATCCGGCCAGGCAGAGGCAGTGGCACAGTGGCCTCGCCTCCTCGTCATCTATTCTAACCTGGCAGCAGAGACTGGAAGAGCGGCTGATGTCTGCAGGCTCTGTCTCTGATTGTCTGGAGACACAGCCGTCCCTTCTCCCTATCATGCACACATCCTGCTACATTCTTACTGATGTCCTGACTAAGCCCTGACCACAGACTCCTCCTTGGTTTCACTGTGGGAGACACAACACAATTCTAGGAGTTGAAGAGCTGGGGTAGACCATCTGACTTCATCATACCTGCAGCCCTGACTCATAATTCTGTGCCTATGTATCCTGAGATGAGGCGGGAGAGAGAGGAGCCACCTTCATCCCTGGACAGCAGGACACAGGGAAGTACATCCTTTTAGAGCCTTGATATCACAGTGAGACTGGCAACAAAAGGTCACATGTGGGAGCAGAATCTCTGCAAAACTAAATCTGCTCACCTCAGGGCTAAGACACCTCCACTGTCTCTGAGAGGAACACAGAGGTCCTTTCCTCAGTCACAAAGGAAATTGTAAGAGACCATCATCCTGGAGCAATAGAAGGTACAAGGCACTGTGCCTGATGTGTGTGTGTGTGTGTGTGTGTGTGTGTGTGTGTGTGTGTGTGTGTTTGCACAGGGGTCAATCAGCATGTATTTGTATGTAACTGATGACCCGGTACTAATAGCTCCATACTAACTGAAGAGACATTAGCCCACTCATGCACGTGGTTCTGGCAGGCTTTGTCTTTTCTACAATTCCCTCTGCCTTGCTGAAAACCATTAGATGACATTCCTAAAACTAGCCACCAAGGTCTATTCCCTTATTTGGTTACTTTCTCCTCCTCAGATTGACTACCAAGGTCCAGTTATCAAAGTATTGAAGTCTGGCAATCAACAGCCCCCTTTGGCTCACCTAATTAACTAGTCCAATCAAAATATACCCCAACATCATAGCCCATTCTAAGACAGACCTCCCCTTTTTCTCTTCTTAAAACTTACACCTGCAAGGTCATTTGCTGCTGTTTTTCTGCCTGAGTTAAAAAACAACCACTTTAACTTTTTTCCCGGCTTAATAAATGATCTCTCTGTGAAAGTAACTGTTTGGGTGTGGTTTGTGCCTAATATGGGGTCCAGGAGGAAGCCTGACTTTGGGGGTGGGAGGGGTTTCCCTCATTGGTGCTGAGATTCAGATGGGCTGGTAATCCCCCAGCTCTTTTTCACATGTTCTAGTCCTTCTGGAGCTCAATTCCCTCATCCAATAGTGGCAGATTGATCAGTCACACCCTGGCTGTTCCCAAGTCACCAGGTTATTGGGTGACAGCCATCCAGTGCCTAGTGTCCCAGCTCTGTTCTGTGGGATTGGGTTAGACTGCACCCTGCCATAAACTTCACTGATTCCCATAGACTCCTATGGACTGGCTGCTAGCTAGGCACATTCCATCCAGTCTGGATTGGAGGAGGTGGAGGGGGCTTTCCTCTGTTGCTCTTGGTGGTCACGCTAAATACAGTGCCCTTTCCTCCTCCAAAACAAACCTGTCAGTAGGTTGAGGATTCATCCTCAGATCCACACAAGCCTCTCTCATGGTGATGTTGCCTGGGTGACCACCCACTCCCTCCAAGAGACTGGTCCTTGGCCTCTTGTGATTCACAGACATTCCTGGTATCTCGACTTTGGTCCACTACCACCAAGGGTGATGGGCTCTCCCTTTCCATTTCGACATCACCTTTGAGATGTCTCCTCAAGAATCACCAGTGACTACAACACTAAGACATTAAATTTCCTAAGCTCATTCACTACAGTACCCAGGCTTGGCCCTATATCCACTAGAAAATCAATCTAACAGCTTTCAGGATCCTAGCATTATTAAGGACCTTTACAACTTTTATGAGCACACAAGAAGAGCTCCTTTGCGTCTATGTATTTTCCTTTCTCTGCTCCAAGCTCTCCCTATATGCCTTCTGCTCACCATCCCACTGCCTCCTTGCTTTCAAGTCCTCTGGCCTTCCCCTCTTCTGCTGCTAAAATTGAAACTCTGTCCTTTGACCCGGCCAATGAAGAACCCGTTTTCCTCCTGCTCTTCCTCCTCCCCCCCCTCCTCCTCATCCTCCTCCTCCTCCTTCTCCTCCTCCTCTATCTCCCTCCTCTTCCTCCTCCTCCTCCTCTACCTCCCTCCTTCTCCTCCTTCTCCTCCTCATGATCAGCTGTTTTCCCAACAATCTCCTTTGTCTCTTCCAGCTCCTCCATCCACTTGGATTTCACCAAGGCCAGATAGACCAGCATCTATGGCCTTGGCTGCTACTTCCCACTCCACAACATCCTTCCCTCAATCAAGCCCAGGATGCTGCAGAGCCTGCCAGAGCCCACAGTCTCACAGGTCAGGCCCTTCAGGCCCAAACTGTGTCCCCACTGCCCACAAGTGCAGCAGTTCCCCAATTCATTCAAACCCACCTGAGCTCTGCTAACATTCCAAAAGCACACTTACTCCTTGCCCATCAAGCAGGGCCGCACTCACTCCCATGTCAGCCCCACCTACTCTGCACAGTGCAGCCTGGCCTGAAAGGGAGACATCTGTACTCATCTCCACTCCTTAACAACCAGCCACTCCCTTCTCTCCTAGGAGTTTTGCTGCATCCTTAGGCCCCAATAGGGCTAATATGACTGACTAATCCTCCAGCCAAACCAACCTCTTCCCCCTGCCTCCTTAGCCACTTGTTCCACCTGTAGGGCACCAATAGTCTCTCCTCCCCTCCCCAAAGACCCCTCCTTACAGCCCAATGCTGCTCCCACTTCCTTCCTAAACTCAAATCTTCTACTGTTGATAACGAAGTAAGCTCCAGCACAACTTCTGAATTATCACTGTGATAAAACCTTCCTTGCCAAGGCCCTTCCTGCTGCTGCTGCTGCTGCTGCTGCTGATGATGATGATGATGCTAATACTGATGCTGCTGATGCTTTCCCCCCTTAACCCTTTCCTTTCCTGATACTACCTTCAGTTTAAACCTAATCATAGGAAAACTATAATATTCTGTATATTCTATAATGACAGATGTCTACTACATTCATGGTTTATGGTTTATTTTCATTCTAGAATATCTCAATTAAATCCTCAACTCAAACATTAATGCTAAAATTTAACATGGATAAAGCTAAAAGTCTTAACCTTATAAAAGCTGTATTAACTTATTATCTCACAGAATACTCACCACTTCCATTCATTACTTGTCCTCCTGTCAATCCCTCCACTCTTCTCTCTCTACCCCAACATTCTCCAGACCCCCTTCACTCCTGCCCAGAGACTACAAAGGTAGTCAAAGACCTCCTCCCCCATTTCTCTCATATACAAAAGGCTCTTCAATCTACACTTCAGCCTACACATTTTGTACACATGGCAGCTCCTTCCTGTCAGATGTCCACATCACACTGACCCCTCCATTATCAGCTAAGACAATAGTCACACAGACACAACAACCCATCAAGCTCCAAACCCACTTTTATAACTCACCCCACTTCTCCCCAGGCTACCCTACTACATAATTCAGATAATAAGGTAACCAGAGACCTACCCCCCTTCAACATAGAATACTCTCCTAATCCCCACTCTGTGTATTCATCTTCACCCTCCAGCTCCTGTTCCCTCATGATCAACCTTTCCCCACAATTTCATCTTTCTTTCACACTCATACTTTTCTTCTGTCAAAATGATTCCCAAACATCCTCCACCAAGTGACACCCCTAAATTCAATAATTGTCCAGACATTCTCTGTTGTAGAATAATAGAGTTGTGTTCCATTTGTTTATGCTGTGAAATATTTGTTTAATGATGCAAACATATGCTGCGTTCGTTATGTTGCATTTGTTTAACTCTGTGAAGCTGTGCTTCTTTGCCTGTCTAAACACCTGATTGGTCTAATAAAGAGCTGAACGGCCAATAGCAAGGCAGGAGAAAGACAGGTGTGGTTGGCAGGCAGAGAGAATAAATAGGAGGAAAAGAGATCAAGGGGGGAGAGAAGGAGGACGCCAGGGGCCAGCCACATGGCCACACAGCCAGACACTGAATAAGAAGGAAAGGAAGTTACACAGAAATAGAAATGATAAAAGCCCAGGGATAAAGAAATGAATGGGATAACTCAAGAAAACCTGGCAAAAAAAGCAAAAAAAAGAGTCAAGCTTAGCTTACACATTCATAAGAAAGAATAGACTCCCTGTGATTTATTTGGGAGCTTAGTGGTGTGCCCCCAAAGAGTAAAAAACAAAGAGGGAAAAAAAAACACACAACTACAATCTTCAGACATCAAACACTCTGAATAAATACTACACGCCCAATTACAATATATGACTAAACCCAAGTCATCTCCTCTTTGACACATACATGCATTCTCATGACCATCACTTGGGTCAAGATCATCCAACAAACTCTCTCCTCAACTTCACTGATACCACCTTCACTGCCTCTCACTGCTTTCTTTGCACTGACATTGTCGTATCTGCATGGAATGGCAGAAGTCATAAGGACAGCACAGCTGCTTGACAAAGATCCATCTGAGCTGAGCTGCATGATGGCTGCCATGCCACCTTGGGTTTTCATCTCCACCTGTTGCATATATGGGGGCACTTTTAATATTTGAACAATATTGGATTGATGGAAATTGTCTTATGAATCATTTACACCTTCTCCCAGGAATGTTGCTTCTAAGCTTCCCCCGGAAAGTCCTGAACATACTAATCCCTCCTTCTAGGGAGACATTCTTATCTACATGAAGGTCTTGGAGGTTGGGACAACAAAGAAGCCAGAGGTCTCTTTGTGAAGCTATAAGGCATTCTTGAAACATCTGTCCCTATACTTACACAGGAACAAGATATTCAAAACAAAGAAAACTTCAAAAGGTAAACAAGATTCAGTAGGCTAGAGGAGTTGGCCACAGTTCAGATTATAAGCCTCTTCTCACTGTACACTCAGACAATTATGTGGCATCCAACTCTGCCCTATATAGAGACATATTGATGAGCAAAGAATGGAGTAGAAAGATGATAAAGAATGAGATGTCAGGACCTCCCTCTTTTAGGGTAGAGAGAGAAGTGTGGAGGGATTGAGGGGAGGACAAGTAAGTCTTGAAGATTTTTCTTTTGGTCTAGTGTCCTTGAAGCAACCAAAGCTACCAGTCTGAGAACAGGCTGTCATGTGCCTCTAGATTATTAAAAATTGGGTTATGGGGTTAATGAGTAAGAATGATAAATCTGTTTATAAATGATGTTAAAACTTGAGGGAAATGATTAGAAATAATATCTTTGTTCTCTCATAGTTTATTAATGATGACTCAAATAAGAGCAAAAGGAATTGAAACACATTTCCAAAAACAAAACTGATATAATCTATGCTTTGGAACATCATGAGTGTATCCCTGCTTACTAAATTCTGTATAAATAAAGTAGCACTCTGGCTGCTAGTCAGTCAGGCTGCAAGATGCTCCCGACCACCACGGCCTGGCTCACTTCTTTCCCTTGTCAGCTCCTTACCTCCTCTGCTGGGACCTGTCCCACTGAGGATGGCTCCCATCAGAGTAGGGCAAGCCACATAAAGATATGCTTCCGCTCTGTTCATCTCTCCTAAAATGAAACTAAGAAGTATCCCATGTCTGATTCCTCCTGAGACCACCCATCTTCAGACACTGCCCTCATCTGGAGCTGGACTCTGGCACTGAACCTCTCTTCAGAGTCTTCCATTAGTCACAGTCCCTCTACTGCTACTGATACCCCAGTTGCCTATTCTCTACCCCCACTACTGACCCCTTGTTCCCTCGACCATCTCAGTCCCAGTTAGGGAACCAAAGCCAAATTCTCTGAACCTTTCCACACCAACACTCAAACATGTTACAGACTGGACCTCTCACTGTTTGCCAAGAGCCTCTGCAAACATCTGTGTTCCTACAGTATTTCAATTTCAAAATCCACCTAGACAGTCCCAAAAAAGTCTTGATATAACAAGAGCCTCTCAAATTGTATTCTTCTCAACACAACCAGACCCTGCTTTCAGATAACAGTTGTTCCCTCAATTAACTCTGTGTGTGTGTGTGTGTGTGTGTGTGTGTGTGTGTGTGTGTGTGTGTGTATGTGTGTAGGTGATCTTAATTTTCCTGGATCCTCTCGAAAACAAAAGAACAGACTACAGCCAAGTACTCCTGCAATTCAATAGCCTAAATTTTCCTGCCTATTGCCTTTTCCTAAGGGTGAGATCTTTCCCCTTTCCCTGGTATCTCCCCCTTTCCCTGGGATCTGTTTACTTTCCCTTGGAAATCCCCCTTTCCCTGGGAACTCTCCCCTTTCCCTGGAATCTCTCCTCTTTCCCTGGGATCTCTCCCTGTTTCCCTGGTCTTGGACTACTTTTTTCAACTACCAGGAATATGAACCTAACATTTTCAAATGTACAAATGAGAAAAGAAATTTTTTTCTAGACACCTTAACTTTATCTCTGTCCAGGAAGTCATCAAGCTGTCCTAACAGACTTCAAATCAATTACAGAGTAAGTACTCCAGCAAACTCTAGCACCAATACCTGCAGTTTCCTTGGAATCTAGATCCTGGTCCAGCATCATAGACTACACTTCCCTAGCCTCAGATGGTCCCACAGAACCTGGACATCAACTGACACAGCCTGCTTTTCCCAGCCTTGACCGACAACCCCCTTGGGTCCCTTAATGACTATACCCCAAGGTCAGCAGGAAACAGTCAGAGAGAATGATGTCAATTTTCTCAACACCAAGCCACACAATAATAAATCAAAAAGCTGGGAGTTAGGGGACACTAAACCACTTGTCAATGGGGGTCAGGCAGGCTTTGCCCTTCTCTCTAGTTCCCTAAGCCTTGCTGAAAACTGTTAGATTACATCCCTAAAGCTAGCCCCCAAGGTAAATTCCTTTTTGGCAATCCTCCTCCTGACAAAGACTACCAGGGTCCAGATGACAAAGTATTAAAGGCCAGCAATCAACAGCCCCCTTTGGCTCACCTAATTAACATGCCTGATCAAATATACCACCTCATCCTAGCACACTGCATCACAGATCTCCCCTTTTTCTCTTCTTAAAAATTACACCTGCAAGGTCATTTGCTGCTGTTTTACTGCCTGAGTCAGAAAGCAGCCACTTTAACTTTCCCCACTGTGCATGGGGTTGTGGGTAGCAGTGTACTGGGTCTCCATCACTAACCTCTGCAGTTAACAGTCAGGTCAGAGCTAAAGAGCAGGAGTTCAGCAGGTTCCTGGAATGGTGAGATATGGTGGTAAATGACTAATGAGCAGATCTGACGAGGACAACACTGTTGAACACGGGAGTGACAGCACAGCACAGAGACACTCATCGGATCCTGCAAAACCCAGGAAAGGAAAGAGAGAAACACTTGCCCTGTGCATTTGCAGTGACCTACTCCACCCAGCACTGAGTTCAGCAGGGTCAGTCGTGAGTCATCCCACAGCCATCCTGTGTTTTCTAACACCCCACTTCCTGTTCTGCTCAGAAGAGCATGGAATGGTTCAGACCTTCCAAAACTGTGCTTCTCAAAGCCCATGTGAGCTGTGAGTGACACTTTCTCTGCCTTCTTATTAAGACATCCAAGACCTCAGAAGTGGAGAGACTATGAAAGGTGTGTGTCAGTGTGAATCAACTTCCGTGATTTCTGACACGACACAAATACTTCTGGGTAATGTTATCTCAACTGATTTAAAAAAGAAATAAGATAAAAGGTGGCCAGAATTATTACTCAATACAGGAGGGTTTCACAATTATTACTCTATTAGGTAGAGGACTGCAGGGGCCTGAGACCCACCCTCACCCCTGGCTAAATGAATTGGGAGAATTCAGGCACTGGGAACAGGGGATGACAGATCCTGGAAGAGAGGAGACAGGGTACTGAGCTTCATAGAAATCTGCATAGATTACCTGGATATTTGGAAAGATGTGGACCAAGTTTTTGGTTGTATGGGATGGAGGATGGTGCACAAGGTAAGGGCTACCAGGAAGGTGGCAAGAAGCCCTGGAGAATGACATAAATTGTATCATGAGTGTGGATATCAGCACAGTGAGTGTTGAGTCACAAAATTTTTCCTAGGTGAACAGAATGCATTCAACTACTCACCCTAGATAGAGAGATCACCCCAGACAAAGACACAGGTTGAGGGGACTCTGACCAGCACAAGCATGATGAACATGGCTCTGGCAGGCGTTGCTCTTCTCTAACATTCCCCGTGCCTTGCTAAAATCTATTAGGTTACATTCTGAAAGCTAGCCTCCAAAATCTATTCCCATAGCTGGCTGCTTCCTCCTCCTGAGCCTAACTATCAAAGTCCAGTAATCTAGAGCTGTCTTTGGCTCACCTAATTAATATGTCCAGATAAAATTAAACACCTGATTCTAACACAGGGTTTCCCTATTTACCTTTGAAAAACCTCCATTTGCCTATGTCCCACATCTGTCTCCCCTCTTGTCCACAGGCAGTCCTTTGTTCCTCCAGGACAAATACCCCTGGCCCTTAATCTGTTCCCTTCCCTTTCACCCTGATCCTCTACCTCTTATCTTTGTCTCTTATTCCCTGCCCTCTGTCCCTCTGGGGCAAATAAATCTCCTTTGTGCTGAGAACTTGGTCTTGGGGTTACCTAAGACTCTGATGATCTTTAGGTGAAAAAACAAAAAACAAAGAAACAAACAAAAAACCCCACAAAGGTATAATTTGGGGGAGGCAAATTAATTCCTATCCTGTCTGGGTGTGTGAGAAAGGCTTGATTTTATAACAAATGTCCAGCAGGTGCCTCAGCCATCCAAGCAAACAAGTATCTCATACAAAAGCAGAACTCAGCAGTTAGCCTGTTTAATCTTGTGACCCGTTACTTTGTAGGAATAGCTGGGGCAGTGCATTGTTTTACAACAACTAGCCAGTTTTTAAGAATAGCCCAGCAGCCCCAGGAAGTGGTCCATCTCGGGCAGCTGACAAGGAACATTCAAAGGAGAAGGAACTTCCTCAGGACTTTTAGAAGCTAAAACAATGTTGTTTTTACAAGCACTGTAAGGTTATCCTCTAAACCTGATGTTCACCATCACACTGGAAATTCCCCTGAGTGGCTAGGGTGACAGTCAGTTTCTCCCTGGAGCTCACTTGCCAGGCAGCCTTGCCTAATTGGTGAAGTCTGAGCCGGTGAGAATGCTGTCTCACAGTAAGGTGAATGGGACCTGAGTGACAACAGCCCTACAAACACATGTCCACTTACAGTGTCCACTGGGGGAGAGAGAGAAAGTCAACAGGACAGCAAGCAAGGGTGTGGGGTACAGCAAATGTCTGCAACCCTTGCACCCTGGGCTCCCCGGGTCTGAAAGTCAACACTGCCCAGCAATAGATGCCATCATCTGAGCAGAGGGTCTTGAGATAGGAAGCAAAGTGGTCAGTGCCAGGGAGCGCTGACACTGGAGTTGGTTACCATGGTACCCAAGCACTCAGGAAGCCCTGCAGCTGGACTCAGGCCACTTCAGCAGAGCTCCGCCTCCCTCTCTGAAGGAGGATGTGAAACCTAGTCAGCTGATTTGTGTAAAACAGTCTGCTGGTTCAAAGAATAGAAACCAGACCCTTCCCTCTCTGCAGCCCCTCCCTTTAGGGACCAGAGAGGCAGTATTCCGATCCAGGACGTGAAGAGCAGAGAGCAAAGACTGTGCAGCAGCATCTGGAAGGAAATCCAGGCAGATCAGCCTTCACTTACCAGCTGTTCTGATCTCCTCAAACACCAGAACCGGCACTCTGCATCCCATCTGGCTCCTGAACATCCCAGCTTAGAGGATTCCATAGAGAACAACCCCAGTGACCTTGCTCCTGGAGAAGACCTGACCTCTCAGGAGGTCCACTCACATCATCACTCAGGAGCAGGTATGTGAAGGATTTCTAAGTGCAGCTTGACTAAAAATCCTACTTACTTATGACATGGAAGGTGAACTCCTGGCACCAGGGCAGAAGAGATTGAATTCTGGTTTATTTTGCTCAGGGATTTGTTCACGGTAGGGCCCTTCTCTGTCTTCTGCACCACAGAGGACCCCAACCCACCATCAAGACAGCAACAAACTTTTCTATCACCTGTGCATTCCTGGGTCTGTTGCTCTTCTAATGAGAGTTTAAGCTTGGAGAAGGAGGGCAGGCTGTGTAAGCAGATTCCTTAGCCAATGCTGTAACCTGTTTGAGGTGCGGTTTTGTTGTTGTAGCTGTTTGTTGTTTTTATTGTCTTTGTTTTGTTTGAGATTGGATCACTCTGTGTGCCTCTGGCTGGTCTAGAACATGAAAATAAACTCCAACTCAAAGAAATCCTTCGACCTCTGACTCCTAGTGCTGAGATTAAAGGTGTGTACCACCACACCCAGCTCTGCTGTAACTGTTTGTTGTTTTTGTTTTGTTTTGTTTTGTTTTGTTTTGTTTTGTTTTGTTTTGTTTTGTTTTGTTTTTACTCCTTGGGGATACAATTCTAGGATCAGAACACCCTCTGGTATCACCTGGTGAACAGTGAATCTGTGAGAAGCCATGAGCTTTACCTGGACCACATGTGGAATAGGAAGGTCTTTGGGTTGGGTTTGGAAGAGGAAGCTACTAAGTGGCATTTTTCTCTGTCTCAGATCAACTATTTTATCTGCACTGAGGAAACTATCTCTACAGCAGGGCTTAAACTTTTTCAATGATGACTTTACTGAGGTTGGGGTTTTCTAAACTCTTCAGAGAGTATGCCATGCTCAGGACTGACTTGAGGATCATGCAGAGGTATTTACTATTTTCCTGTAAAAAATCAGCACTTAAATTTTTCTCTCAAACTTTCCATATGGTGTCAAATAACTTCAGGAAGTTTTTTCTTTTTTTTTCAGATGTCAAAATTATTTATTTTGTCATTTAATATATTTTTTGAGAACTTCATGGATGAACTTCATCTACTTCTCTCCAGTTTTCCTCTTTCTTCATTCCAACTCTTCCCATCCCTCAATTAATGATCTACTCTTTAATTATTATAATAACACATATGTACATATGTAATGGCAGGAATTTTACCCACATGCAAAAGTCCTTGATGTTTCCGGTATATGTCAAGGCTAGGCTGGGTTTTATGTCTGAATCCTTTGATGGAAATTCAGATTAGTTATAATGAAGCAAGAACTTTGTAGAGCCTGGCATAGGAAATCTATTCATGAATAGCCTTCATTTTGTATTAACTCCTTTGTTTATTGTGTAAAGCCCAATCACATTTGTTAATGTTGACCAAATGGAAAATAATATCATGTTAAAATTCAGTGAACACAACGTAGTAGACCAAAGTATACAAGTGAGTAGTAAATTCTTTCTTACACTGTTGTGCTAGGAGTGAGCATGCACTTGGGTCCTGCATCAAATGGGTTTCCTACGGTTGGCGTCAACTGGAAGCTGCAAAGATGCTGCTCCCAGAATCCAGTCCTTTCCACAGACTACAAGGCCTGTCCATTCACCCTCATACCAGTGTGCCAGCCTCCCTGCGTGCTTCCCCTGAAATTTCCTAACCTTCCTTCGCTTCTAGGACTTGTTGATGAGATGGTTTCTCCATTGTTGCCTCCTATCATAATGTGTAGTGGTTCCAGGAAGCAGATGTGCTTTAGTTAAGATTACACCAACAGAAATGTGTGCTAAGTGGGTTTTATGTAGTTAGTGTTAAAGTGATTGTGGGGGTGTAGATATAAATACCATGGATTACAAATTGTAATTTCCTTCTGAGCCTGGTGAAGCAGGTTGAGTTTCTTTTTTTAATTAAGAAAAACAATGTATTCATTTTACATACCAATCAAGATCCCCCTCATTGATCATCCCACCCCTCCAACCTCCCAGTGGAGTTTGTTTTATGCATTAGTGAATTTAACATCTATCTTTGATCCACAATTCATGAATGAAGTCCAGGTAAGCTCAGTGTCCATGAGTGTCTTAGTTAGGGTCTCTATTGCTGTGAAGAGACACGATGACCACAGCAAATCTTACAAAAGAGAACATTTCATTGGGGCTGGCTGATAGTAAAGAGTACATTTCTTCAAGGCTTGAAACATGGCAGCATGCAGAAGACATGATGCTGGAGAGAGCCCGAGAGGTCTACATCTTGATCCAGAGGCTGCAAAAGCAGACTGTATCCCACATGGGCATACATAGCTTGAACATAAGAGACCTCAAATCATGTCCCCACAGTGACACACTTCCTTTGACAAGGCCACACCTCCTAATAAGGCCACTCTCTATGGGCCAAGCATTTAAACACCTGAGTCTATGGGAGCCATTCCTGCTTAAACCACCACAACGGGTTTACACTTTTCCAGTTCTAGCTATTAGATCTAAGTCTCAAGGGACTGTATTATTATCATGATGTTCACTTGCTGACCCTCAGATGTCACGTTTCTATTCCTGATGGGTACTGGTGTGATTCCTGGTGATAGATCACAAAAGATATAACCTAACAAAGCAGATGATCTTCTGAAACCTGTTTCTATAATATGACTTATTAATATCCACAGATGCTGGCCATCCATCTTACCTATCCATCACCTAGGGTGATACAGGCAGAATTTTCTCACTTCTTGGAGTTTGGTCATGGATTTCTAAAGAAGCAGAACTGCTGGCATGAATCTATATCTGTTAAAGGGGGATATAGTAGAGTGGCTAACTAGCTGTGATCTAGCTAGTCCAACAGAAGATGTCTCTCTAATGAAAGGACAAGAAATCCAGTAGTTATTTGCATCCATGAGGCAGAATGTCACGGCTGGTCTTCAGTATACATTGAAATCCCTAAGAAGTGGATTCAGCAAAGGCATGCCCCAGCAGCAGGATAGATATACTTGCCAGAGACAATGATGGCAAGCAGGCAAAGAACAAAAGCTTCCTTCTTCCATGTCCTTTTATGTGGGTTGCCACCAGAAGATGTAGACAGATTTAAGGTATATCTTCCCATCTCAAATTATCTAATCAAGAAAAATGCACAGGTATTCTCAGCTGCTTAGGTTTCAGTTTATTCCAGATGTAGTCAAGTTGGCAACCAAGATGAGCCATCATATGGGTATATGAAAAGACAAAACTAAAACACTTAGCTGTTTCGCTAACTAGTCCTCCAGTGGCTGTACCATTAGGGAAAATAAAACCAAAAGATTTGGGAGAGCTCACCCTTCTGTCCTGTTCTCTGTATAACAGCCCTGGCTGTACTGGGACTAACTCTGTAGAGGCAGCCTTGCCTCGAACTCACAAGATGCACATGCCGCTGCCTCACAGGTACGGAAATTAAAGGCATGTGCCACCACCACCCAGCTGATACTGAAAGTTATTAACTGGCTGAGTTTTTTAATCTATTGTAATCATCAATTTCAGGTGACCTTCTTCACACATGTCAATGTACTCGTCCTCTTCTGTCCCCTCCAACCTATGTGGCCTCCATCTCCCCTTCCCTCCAGTGGGTTCATTTTAATCCTCTAGTTAGTCCTTGATTCTGCTTCCCGCTTACATATAACCTCGTTGCTTGACTGCCCACTCTCTTAATACCTCTTCAGCCTTTCACGATCCCTTCTCAAGACTGGGATCTAAAAAAATACATTTGCAGACGCATGCTTTTAAGGTTAGGTTCAGCCTGTGAAAGACAATGTGGGATATTAGTCTTTCTGAAGTGAGGATTCTCCTCTCTGATCAATGATTCCAGTTATACTCACATTTCTGAAAATGTCATGGTTTCATTTTCCTTCCCAGCTACATAGAATCCCATTGTGTCTCTGTCATGTTTCCTTTGTCCATTCTTCTGTATACAGATATCTACACTGACTTCATTTCATGCATGTGCTTTCATCTCTGTGGTCTGTGGACGAAGAGTCCTTCAGGTTGAATCAATGGGATTCCTGGGCCAGCGATGAACTTTCTTAAGAAAGTTCATACTTATTTCTGGAGGAGCTGCACCAACTTCTGACAGTGAACGGTTCCTCTCTCTATGTTCTCATCAGCATTTGTTGTTGTTAGTGTGTTTCATGATGGTAGCTATTCTGACTTTGTTCAGATGGAATTTCAAAGCAGCTTTAATTTGCTCTTCTCTGATAGCTCAGGCTATTGAAAACGTTTTCAAGTATTTATTGGTCATTTTATTTAGTCTCTTGATGACTGTCTCTACAGCTCATTAGGGCACTAATTGACTGAATTATTTGAGTGTTTACCCTTCCGAGTAACATTTCTTTTGTACATTGTCAAAACATCCAGCCTTCCTCCAGTCCTTACATCCTTTCTGTTGTCTCTTCTGCATTACACTGAGCCTTGGAGGGGGTGACACAAACTTCCCACTTCTGGCTGAGCGTTCAGCATCACTTATTCTCAACTCCATTGTGAGTTACTCTATGATACTCCTACTCACTATAAAGAGCAGCTTCCATGGCCACCATAGACAACAGTACTAATTCACAGATACAAACACAAATATTTCGATGGACAATTGATGGGCATATTATGCAGAATTTCACAAAACCACATTGGCAGCTCCCCCCACACCAGAGCCTATGACCACCACAACCACATGGTTTTGATTGCCAAAACAGAGGGTTTTCAGCACCAAAGAGTAAAAGGAGTTTCTTAGATATCACAGTCATAGGAAACCCAGGATAGATACAACAAGGGTCTCCTAAATCCTTAAGACCACTTCTTCTGAACATGGGTTGGGCTCTCCAGTTGAATTTGAATAATTATCATTCATGTCAATTATTAAAGTAAAACTGAAAGCCTGAAACTCAACTTGCTTGTCATAATATGACCTTATTTGAAGAGACTGACAAAGCTTTGTACTTGGGATAATTTCTTTTGCAGACAGAGGTCTTGGTATTGTAGCCCAGGCTGACCTCAAACTTTAGATCCATAGCACAACATCCTTAGTGCTGGTCTTAGAGGTTTGAATTTGATCTTGAAGAACTCAAAGTGCTTTAAAGAGGAAAATGGTCAAGGGTAAAGGAATAGGAGTCAAGTCAAAATTACATCCAGGCCAGAAGTAAATGCAGTCTGTCCTGAGCATCTGATTAAAAGGGGGAAGAACCCATTTGTAAGGTGGCCATTACATAGGCTCTGCTTTCCCATTGTCTTGCTCTGTCTGAACTAATTCTTTGAACTTCCTGTTTCTTTCCTCCCTTTAGTATATCAACTACTCCCAGTCATGGGTCAGACCTCCTCTTCTACATCACCCCAGAAGGAGGACCCTGTTTTGACCTCCAGCCTTGACTCCAATCTTCAAAATTTCAAGATGGAAACCAAAGTCCTGTCTCAGGAATTAATCACCTTGATTGGATCATACCTAGAGGATGGAAACCTTCGGGGAACAGTTTCTGCCATCAGAGATGCTCTGAGTGACATTGAGAAAGCCCCACTGAACATTGCAGTGATGGGGGAGCCTGGGGCTGGAAAATCCAGTCTCATCAATGCTCTGCGGGGAGTGGGGCCTGATGAAGAGGGTGCGGCTGCTTCCACTGGAGTCATATGTACAACCACAGAGAGGACTTCATACCCATACTCCAAGTGTCCCAGTGTGACACTATGGGACCTGCCTGGCATCGGGTCCACTGCCTTCCAACCACATGATTATCTGAAGAAAGTCAAGTTTGAGGAGTATGACTTCTTCATTATTGTCTCTTCTGGACGCTTTAAAACATAATGATTGCAGAACTAGCCAAGCCATTGTGCAAGCGAATAGGACTTTCTATTTGTCGACCCACACAGATCATGATCTAGTGTTCAAACAGGGTGGGTCGTCCTCAGAGATTTAAATAGAGAGAACGTCCTTAAAGGAGATTCGAAATTCCATTTCCAGTAATACTTAAGGAAGTTACCCAGCAGGAGCCTCCCAGTCTTCTTAGTCTCAACTTTGATGTGTCTGACTTTGACACTTCCCAAAGCTGAGACCACCCTTCTGAGGGAGCTCCCAGCCCAGAAACCCGACCTCTTCAGCTCACTTTGCCAACTGTGACTCATTCCACCATAAGACCAGAAGAGGGCTGCACTGAAACAGAAGGTCTGGAAGGAATCTGTAATGCCAAGAGCATGGGCACATCCCATTTATGGGCTTGACCAAAAATGACATAGAGAAGTTGGAAGCGACTGTTGAACCTCTGCAGATCTTCCTTGGCCTGGATGAGGCATCCCTGGAGAACATTGCTGAGGATTTGCACGTGCCACTGGAAGAACTCAAGGCGAACATTAAGTCTCACATTTGTTCTCAGAAGAGCAGGGTAAATCCTTAACAGATAAACTATTAGAGTACATTAGCTGTCCTTACTTTTCAAAGGTTTTCCACTTGCAAAATTACTTCATTGACACTGTGGCAAATGATGTTAAAAGTCTCCTTAGCAAAGAAGAGTTTTTTATGGAGAAGGTAAGTTCAATTCAATTCTAACACCTCTCACACTGGGAGGAGTCAATGGGGAAAAATAGGGTTTTCACAGTTGTTCCAGGAAGTACCTTGCTATCTCACTTTGTTGAAGTGTTTCACAGTGACTCTAAGGAATTTTGTCAAATTCATTTTCTGCACCTGTTGAGATCTTATGGTCTCTCTGATTGAGACTGTTACATGATGCACTCTTAAGGCTCTTCATTATAAATTGCCTCATTGCTGTATTTTTATTTGCTTTGTTTTTAAGAAGCATTTCCATTAGAAGAAATCCTCCTTGTCAGTCTGATTTTGTTTCCTATGCTTTGGGAATTCTATGTGGAAAAATCTGATCAAGTTTTTCATACTCATTTCCCTTTAGGAGCTCCAAATTCTTCATCTTATATTAAGCTCCTTGGCCCATTTAAAGCTGGCTTTTGTATAGGATGAAAGATAAGGGTCAAGTTTTAGTTTTGCCTGGAGTCCAGTTTGCCCAGTTCCATTTGTCAACAATGTGTCCTTTGTGCAGTATTAGTTTTTGAAGACTTACTGAGATGTTGATTGACTGTCGATGCACTCAGTTGGCTGTACATGTTTGGAGACATTTCGGGGTCTTCTCTTCTGGTCAGTTGGTTGGTCTAGGGGCCTGTTTTCATGCCACTGCCATAATGTTTGCTGTGGCTCTGTACTATGCCTTGAAATCAGGTATTATGATGCTTCCTAGCCCTGTTCTTTTTGATTCATATTGTTTGGGCTATTTGCAATCTTTTGTGTGTCCATGTGAATTTTATAATTCCACAGTCTAGTTCTATTTTAAATGACACTGATGTTATAATGAGATTGTGTTGGCTCTGTAGATCCCTATGTGAAGTACAGACACTTTGACAACATTAATGTTGATAAGCTATAGACATGGGAATCTTAGCATCTTTTGGAGCTTTCTTTGAGATTTCTTTCATCAGTGTTTTGAGAGCATCGTTCAATGCTTTCCATTTCCTTGGTAAATTACTGAAATTTGGTTGCTTCTTTCCTTTACCTCACTTTCCTTCCCTCTATCTTTTCTTCCTTCTTTTTTTCTTCCTTCCTTCTCTCCTTTTCTCCTTGGTTTCCTATCTGCTGTGTGTGTGTGTGATTGTGGCTATTAAAAATGGACTTTCAAGGTTTCTTTCACAATGTCACTTCTGACTTTCTAAGGCAACTTACATTTTCATTCTAATTTCATTCATCAGTATTCTCTTGGATCTCGTTGAGTTTTCATTCTTATTATATTTCCGGTTCATCTACAACATGGTGGGTTATAGTGCGGCATGTCTACACAAATGTGTCATTATTCATTCCCATTCATCCTTCTATGTTTTAGTCATTCCTTTCCCTACTGCCTTCCACTGTGCCCTTGTGCTTCTCTGGGTCGCTCCCTTTACCCCAGAGTCCCTTCCTCACTTTCTTCTCATATATAATCTCCTGCTCATCCTATGTATTTCCCCCTTAACATTTCTTCCTCCCCTCTCATGTGATTGAGATAGTTGTCATTATTTTTGAAATATTGAACAGGAATTTCGTCCATTTCAATTTCTTCAGAAACTTTTATTAGAGAGCTAAGATCTTTTGTGTGTAACATTGCCTTGGTCATGTTTAATAACTCTTGTCTTCAGTATAGCAATTTGTGCCTCACATGGAAATCTCTCTACTTATATACTGAGTCCTTACTAAGCAACTTCTCCAGAAAAATATGTCTTAGAAGATTAGTCTGTTACACAATATTGGGTTTATTTCTACCCGACCATCACAGTTTAGATGCCATATCTTTATTCTGGTGGCAATTAGTGAGTTTTAGCTCATTCCATTCCATGGAAGAATTGGAGAGAACCATTGTCTCAGATGGTCATGCAAGACTGGGTACTCTCATGCATTGCAAGCAACTATGACATGAATAGTAGAGTGTAAGTAATACATTATACATAAATTTATATTCATTTCTATAGCCACGATGACCAGGAGTTCCTAAATATTACTTCTACATGTGAACCAATTAAGGCCATAGTCCCAACACTAGAGTGGCAGAGAAAAGTAGATCCACAGGACTCATACTATGTGCATGTGCACCTGCACACATGCATGCAGCTTCAAACACAATGTCTCAAAGTATTCATATGAGAGTTTTGATATTTTAATATATTATTCCTAATGATTATAGGATCTATATTGACACCATCCTCCATATCCCTTACTGTTATTGGTGATCTGGCTTTCAACAAGGTGTTTGGCAGAATCACAACTAGAATTCTGTATAACTGAAGCTTCTGGATTGAAATCTTCATACACTAGAATATTAGAGCAACAAGCCAGTCTCTCCTGACTGACTACATTTACCTTGTGTTTCAACTGCAATTCAAAGCCCTGTATGTGTTTCTAACATCAAAAGAAAAGAATACGACTGTGGATCTACATGTTCTTCCAAAGTTCTGGTATTTTTACAATTGGTGTTGATAAACTTAGATCTACACTCAAAGCTATCATGAAGTCTGGGTTTGTACAATACATGAAATAGAAACAGTTTTAATGTCCTTGTAAGATTATACTAAAGTAGGAGTATGTGACAGGAACTGCATGTGACCTATAAAGTCCAAAATATGAAATCTGTGGACCTTTGAGGAAAACATGTGTGGCTTCCTAATGGAAACCTGTCTGATCTTCACCCTGTCTCTCCTGCCTTAAGACTCTGTCTCTCTTCCTGTGTTTCCTCTCTGTTCCTGCCCTCTTCCTTTCTCTCCAGGCCTGCTTTTTCTAATAAAGCTCTGTCTAACTCTGGGGGGTGGGGAAGAATTGACTCTCTCTCAGAGAAGGGGTTTGGGAACACATTTCTTCAGGGTTCTTAACTTTAAAAAAATAAGGACACTTTGTTTAGTGTCTTCCTTAATGTCACTTTCTTTCATCTTCCTTCCTTTTCCTTCCTTCCTTTTCCTTCCTTCCTTTTTTCCTTCCCTTTCCTTTTTCCTTCCTTCCTTTTTCCTTCCTTCCTTTCTTCCTTTTTCCTTCCTTCCTTTTTCCTTCCTTTCTTCCTTCCTTTTCCTTCCTTCCTTTTTCCTTCCTTTCCTTCTTTCCTTTTTCCTTCCTTCCTTTTTCCTTCCTTCCTTTTTCTTTCCTTCCTTTTTCTTCCTTCCTTTTTCCTTCCTTCCTTTTTCCTTCCTTCCTTTTTCCTTCCTTCCTTTCTTCTTTCTTTTGTTTTTTTTCTCTCTCTCTTTCTGTATCCAGTTGGGTTTTTCATTTTTTTGTTATTTGGTTGAGGTCTACAGAACACAAGAAAGCAGGGACATATGGAGAATTTGCTTACCACTGAGTCTGCTTACTACTGAGACCATCCCCTAGGTTCCCTGTTAAAAAATGATGGATGACATAGATGCATATCTCCTTTCAAATGACTTTTTTATTTATCTATTTTTGAAGTTTTCAAAGATGTACATACTGCATGTTAAGAATACACCCATTAGTCCCTTTGTCCCTAGGAAACAGTTTCACTTCCAATTTCATATCATACATATGTAGAAAACTAACATATCTATGTAAAATCTAAGCCCCATGATTAGAAATCATATTTGTCTTTCGGAGACTGGCCTAACTGACTTAATAGGATTATCTCCAGTTCCATCCACTTTCCAACAAATGACATAATTTGTCTTCTTTAAGTAAAACAGTCTATTACACACAGAGAGTGATGTGTCCAGCCC
Source organism: Onychomys torridus (assembly GCF_903995425.1). NCBI lineage: Eukaryota > Metazoa > Chordata > Mammalia > Rodentia > Cricetidae > Onychomys > Onychomys torridus. The sequence goes on along the minus strand of NC_050450.1, from coordinate 37,196,317 downwards.
TCTGTGGGACATGGAAGGAATCTTCTCCACTCCCCACCTCGTGGTCCTTCTCCCTTTATTCACAGACTTCACGAGAGAACTAGAATGGCTGTGCTAAGAGACCAGAGGTCACGAGGGCTGAGAAGCAATGTTTGCAAGCATTCACGTGAGGGAGAGCTTTCCATGGGAGATGCTGTTTAAAGTTTTGATATGTTGATCTGTGCCCTCAGGGTTTCTACAATGTATGGGTATTAAATTTAAAAAGAGTAAACAGAATTTGAAGATGATTTTAAATAAGAAATCAACACCAGAGGAGGAGACTGTGTGGAGTAAATGGACCTCGAATTGGACAGCAAAGGAAGAGGGAAGCCGTGGGAGAAGTAGAGTCTGAGCAAGAGGGCACTGGACATGCAGGCCAGAAATCTAGCCAGCAGCCAGGAACAGAGAGGAACGTGCTTCTGCCTATAAAGGGACAGAGGACGAAATCCTGCTTTACTGTAGCACAAATCCTAGGCCCTGCTCTGCTATATAATAATCACGATGTCTTCTTTCTCCTTTATTCAGCCTCTTCTATGGCAAACAGCTACAGGCACGCCTTCCAGACCCTCTGCTCCAATGGCTCAGCTTTTGGCATCCAGCTTTGAAAACTTCTTTAAGAATTTCAGGAAGCAAAATCCTCTCCGAGGAAACCATCACCTTGATTGAATCCCACCTGGAGAATAAGAACCTTCCAGGAGCAGCTTCTGTGATCAGCGATGCTCTGAGAAACATCGACAGAGCCCCCTGAACATTGCGGTGACTGGAGAAACAGGGGTGGGCAAATCCAGCTTTATCAATGCCCTGAGGGGAGTGAGGGATGAAGAAGAAGGTGCAGCCCCCACTGGGGTGGTAGAGACAACCATGAAGAGAACTCCATACCCACACCCAAAGCTTCCCACAGTGACAATATGGGACCTGCCTGGCATTGGGTCCACTACCTTCCCACCACAAAACTACCTAACTGAAATGAAGTTTGGTGAGTATGACTTCTTTGTTATCATCTCGGCTACACGTTTCAAAGACAGTGATGCACATCTGGCCAAAGCCATCGCCAAGATGAATACCAAGTTCTACTTTGTCCGTACCAAGATAGATGATGATATACGTAATGAAAAAGGAGAAAACCTAAGATTTTCAATAAGGACGGTGTCTTAAAGGAAATCAGAGAAAACTGTTCAAAGCATCTTCAGAAGGCTCTCTCCAGTGAGCCTCCAGTCTTCTTGGTCTCTAACTTTGATAAGTCGGCCTTTGACTTCCCAGAGCTGGAGACCACCTTACTGAGAGAGCTCCCAGCCCACAAGCGCCACATCTTCATGATGTCCCTGCACAGTGTTACTGAGACTGCCATTGACCGGAAGAGGGATTTCCTAAAACAGAAGATCTGGCTGGAGGCCTTGAAGGCTGGAGCATGGGCCACCATTTCATTTGGGGGCTTGATCAGAGATAAAACACAGAAGGTAGAGGAGACCTTGGATCTCTACAGGTCTTACTTTGGGCTGGATGATGCCTCACTGGAGAAGATTGCCAAGGATTTAATGTGTCTGTGAATGAATCAAGGCACACCTCAAGTCTCTCCATTTGCTAACAAGGACCAAAGACATGTCCTTAGAAGAAAAATTACTGAAATACATTGAATATATTTCCTCTGTTACTGGGGGGCCACTTGCCGCAGGCCTTTACTTTAGAAAGACTTACTATTTGAAAAGTCTCTTCATTGATACCGTGTCAAGTGATGCCAAGACTCTTCTCAATAAGGAGGAGTTTTTATCACAGAAGCTGGGGTCCTGCGTGTCTGATGACCCAGAATACTGGGAAGCAGCTATGAAGCTATGAGGAACTTACCTTCTGGCTGGCCTTGGGCCCTGACTTGGAGCCTACTATGAAGTAGCAATCATTTGCAGTGAAAGACCAGAGGATTCACCATCCCTTTCCTCTTTCAGAGACAGACTGTCACTGTAGCAAGTGGAAGAAGAGTCGTCAGCAGTGTAAAAACTCATGAGAAAGGCTGTCTCCCATTAAAATATCACATATGAGA
>NC_050450.1:37150989-37193765 GCF_903995425.1 Onychomys torridus | reverse complement strand
TGATGTTCCTCTTGTCCTCACTCAGGCAGAAGAGCACTCTTTCTTGTGTTTCTTCGCTTCTTCTGGCATTGAAGACTTGCACATTTCCATGTCATTGAACACCTTGATAACACCATCAGAGACAGCCACACCAGAGGCCACGTTTCCGAAAGTGGAAGGGAGACAGAGCCACAGAAAAACTGAGCTGCTGCAGCTGCTGCCAGGATCTGACTAAGGGAAGAGAGTTGGACTGTAAGAGAGGATAACAGCAATCGCTCATGATTGGGGGACTCTCGGAGTTACACCTTGTGTACAGTCCACTTGGTGATCCCAACCAATTCTTTTAACCTCTGAGCTCTTAACCTCTGAGCGATCTCTTCAGTCCAATCCTGGTGTTTTCTGGAGTATCTGAGCTACTGTGGCTTTGAGAAATGTTATAACCTTAAAAATCCAGTCAGCATTGTGCAGGACACTTGTCAGAGTTCTCCCTGGATGTCCCTGTCAGGCCTGGTGTGAAAGTTCCTGTTCTTACTTTGTTTTGATTTCTGACCTTATCACTGAAAGGTCTGATAATCAGCGCTGGTTGTGGCGCTGGTTATCAAGTGGAAAGGTCACGGTCATGGCAGAACCCAGTGTTAGTTTTTCAGAGTTTTATTAGGAGGGAAAGTGGGGGAAAGAGAGAGGAGAGCCAGGCCTGGAGAGAGAGAAAGATGGTGGGGTGGGGGAAGAGGGGAGCAGAGCAGGGCAGAGAGAGAGGGTGGAGTCTGCATCTGGCTTTTAAGGGCTCCCAGGACAGAGCTCCACCACGCATGTGCTGACTGGGTGACCATGCTGCTCACACATAGCCGCCAGCACACGCTGATGACATAAGACACACAACCTTTTGCTTAACTCCTGAACTGCGCATGTGCGGTCACGCAGCTGGAGTAAGGGCAGAATTCTAACCATCACCCCAGAGAACACAATACAGGGACATACACAACTGAGCAACTGAACACCAAGAAGCAGGGGTCACTCACTACAAGTCTGTTTCCATAGAGCCCATGTCCCACCTCTGCTAAGAGAAGAAAGGGGAATTACAGCTAGTTGGACATCTCTTTGTAATTCAATTTTTCCATCCTTTGTCCAGTGTCATTTCCTCATTATTAGGATAATCATTCAAAGAGACCAGAGGCCTTGAGGACCTACACGCATTTTAATAAAGGATTCACATGAAGTTAAGGACCCTACCAGAAGTGTTGCTTTTTTAATGACCTTTCAGGGTCGACACCATGGATGGGTGTCATTTTGATGAAAATAAAGGAATTTAAAGGAGACTTTAACCTGATAATAAAGGCTGCAGTGGGTAACTTCACAGAATAAGTGTAGACTGATTTAAACCAAGAAGTGAAAGGAAATTCCTAGGAGGAAGTGAAGCCTGAGAATGGGGCCTCTTTTTTTAAAAAATATTTTTATTTTAAAATTAACTTAATTTTACATGTCAGCCACAGATTTCCCCCATCCTCCCTCCTCCCGCTACCCCAGCCTTCCTCCTGAATCCACCCCCCATTCCCACCTCCTCCAAGGCAAGGTCCCTCCTGGGGAGTCAGCCCAGATTGGTAGACTCAGCCTAAGCAGGTCCAGTCCCCTTCTCACTACACCCAGGCTGAGCAAAGTGTCCCAGCATAGGCCCCAGGCTCCAAAAAGCCAGCTCATTCACCAAGGACAGATCCTGGCTCCACTGCCTGGGGGCCTCCCAAACAGTTCAAGCTAATCAACTGTCTCACTTATCCAGAGGGCCTGGTCCAGTTCCATGGGGGCTCCTCAGCATTGGGATCATAGTTCATGTGTTTCCACTAGTTTGGTTGTTTGTCCCTGTGCTTTTTCCAATCATGGTCTCAATATCTCTTGCTCATACAATGCCTCCTCTCTCTCACCAATTGGATTCCTGGAGCTTCACCTGGGGTGTGGCTGTGGATCTCTGCATTCACTTCCATCAGTCATTGGATGAGAGTTCTACCTCGACAGTTAGAGTGTTTGGCCATCCAATCACCAGAGCAGGTCAGCTCAGGCACTCTCTCGATCATTGCCAGTAGTCTACAGTGGAGGTATCTTTGTGGATTTCTGGCGACCCCGCTAGCACTCTGCTTCTTCCTATTCCCCTGGGGTCTTCATTCATCATGGTATCTCCCTCCCCTTTCTCCCACACTGCTCCTGATCCTGCTGGGACCTCCCGCTCCCCTAAGTTCTCTTTCCCGAATGGGGCCTCTTTATATCCAGGTCAGCATGGAAGCAGCAGCCAAGGGAAGACAAGAAAGGCAACACCGGATCTGATGTGGGGCAGGGGCAGAGTCCTGCTTTACTGTGCCAGTAAACACCAATGCTTTGCCCTGCTTTAATTAATTATCACAGTTTCTCTCCTCTCTGCTTCCTTCAGCTTCTACTGGACAGAGCCATGGCTTGGGCCTCCAGCTTTGATGCATTCTTTAAGAATTTTAAGCGGGAAAACAAAATCCTCTCTGAGGAAACTGCCATCCTGATTAAACACTACGTTAAGGAAAATAATCTCCAGAAAGCAATTTCTGTAATCCACAATGCACTGAGAGACATCGAGAATGCCCCCCTGAACATTGCTGTGACAGGGGAGACAGGGGCAGGGAAGTCCTCATTCATCAATGCCATCAGGGGGTTGGGGCAAGAAGAAGAAGGTGCAGCCCCCACTGGATCGATAGAGAAGACCATGAAGAGAACTCCATACCCACACCCAAAGCTTCCCAAGGTGACAATATGGGACCTGCCTGGCATTGGGTCCACTAACTTCCCACCACAAAACTACCTAAGGGAAATGAAGTTTGCTGAGTATGACTTCTTCATTATCGTCTCTGCTACACGCTTCAAAGAAAATGATGCACAACTAGCCAAAGCCATAGAAAAGATGAAGATGAATTTCTACTTTGTCCGAACCAAAACAGATAATGACTTATATAATGAAAAGAAGAGTAAACCTAAGACTTTCAATAAGGAGACTATCCTGAGGAACATCCGAGAAGACTGTTCAAAACATCTCTGCCATGCTCTCTCCAGTGAACCTCAAATCTTCTTAGTCTGTAACTTTGATGTTTCTGATTTTGACTTCCCAAACCTGGAGACTACCCTACTGAGTGAGCTACCAGCCCACAAGCGCCATGTCTTCGCACTGTCTTTGCAGAGTGTAAATGAGGACATCATTAAGGTCAAGAGAGATTCCCTGAAGCAGAGAGTCTTACTGGAGGCCGTGATAGCTGGAACATTGGCCACCATTCCACTTGGTGGCATGATCAGTGATGATATAGAGAATCTGGATGAAACATTCAATCGCTACAGGTCTTACTTTGGGCTGGATGATGCCTCATTGGAAAAGATAGCTGAAGATTTTAACATTTCTGTGAATGAATTCAAGGTGCACCTTCGGTTTCCCCATTTGTTTGCAGAAGGCAAGGATGAGTCCTTAGAATACAAATTAGTGAAATATATCGAACACGTTTCCTCCATTACTGGTGGACCAGTTGCTACTGGCATGTACTTTGGTAAGACTTACTATTTGCAGAATCTCTTTCTGGACACTGCTGCAAATGACGCCATAGCTCTTCTTAATAAGGAAGCTCTTTTTGAAAAGAAGGTGGGACCATATATATCTAAGCCCCCCGATTACTGGGAATGATGGGAAAAACAGGCACAAGCTCCAATCAGTGTTCACTTTTGGCCTTGCTTTGGACACTGACACATAACCTTTTCCAAGGTAACAACACTTCTCTGTGGAGAGCCAGAGGACTCATCCTTTTCCTCTTCTGGAGCCAGAAGCTCACTGTGGCAAGTGTTCAGTTTTGCTGTAGTAGTAGAAGAAGAATCATCAACATTGTGTGAATGCATGAGGAAACCTCGCTTCCAATAAAATCCCACATAATACACCCATGTGAATATAGATTTGATTTGCAATTTTGTGGTCAGATGAATCCTGGATCTTTTACACCTGTGAAAGTCTTCACACACTTCTGCATTCTCACAGCCTGGTCTGTTTTGTCCCATTCCTTTGAGCGGTTTTTGAAAGAGGGGCCTCTGGTACCCAACACTCTGTAGACAAACACACCTCCTAAAGAGGTGTGAGCCCCACACAGGAGACTCACAACAGGTGGGGACTGTGACCATAGGCCAAGCTCCACCCAGGAGGAGCTTGGTTCAAAACAAAACACCAAACACAGATGAGTAAACCTATCTATGGCCCCCTTGCCAACACAGACATATCTATTTCCTATCCTTCAAGGCCAATCTGAGTGATTTGGAAATTCACAGTATGTGATTGGCAACTGAAACTCTAACTATAAACTGTCTCTTCTTGTAATTTCACTCATTAGAAAAAAACAAAAAACCTGCTTGACCCTTTTCTCTAATCTCCCAGGGGTCCTGTTGGTATTTGCTCTCCTTTGAACTGGGCCAGGATGTGGAGCTGTTGACAAATAGTTTGTCTCACTATCCTGCTTACCATTCCCGTCTACTATGGATTCTCTGATAGTATGACACAGTGTGAGATGGGCCTCTGAGAACCCTATGAGAGATTATCTTGATTATTTTATTTTGATATACTTCATTATGTTATATACCACTGATTCAGGAAGGACCATCTTTTTTTAAACATAATTCTTTATTGATACTTTGGAAATTTCACATCATGCACCCCAAGCCCTCTCACCTCCCAGGCCCTTGGTATCTACCCCTCAACTCTTCAGCATCATCCACAAAAGGAAACACCCCGAAAGTAAATAAGAACAAAACCAAACAAACAAACAACTACAACAAAAAAACCCACATCCCTCTCTCTCTTTCCCATCTCTCCTCATCTGACTTAGTGTTGAGGGCTGTGGTGTGTCATGCAGTATACCCTTTTGTCCAATTAGCCCTCCCCACAAACGTTCATTGTAATGAGTCATTGGTCCAGTTCAAGGCCTCTGGCACACTATCATCATTGCACCCTCACAGAAATGTGCTGTTGCCCTGAGACCTACGGAACCTGTGGCTATTGTTCTGTAGGACCAGTCCCTTCCCATGCTCCAGCAGGTCATAGATGGGGTAGATGTCTGTCTGGACTGGGTAGTAGCTGAGATCTTCAGTACCAGTCGCTGAGACCACCCCCATCAGTAGAGGTGTGGAACCAGGTCTCCTAGGCCTGTGTCATTGGGACTAGCTCTCCCATGCTCATGCTGTGGGGTGGGGCCATCTCCCCTGAGTGCAAGGGCCATCTCTCCCATGAGGAGTGGTACCAGCTTCCTACTGTAGTGCCATGAAAGAACAGGGCTGATGACCCAAGGGACAAGCTCAGCAAGGCCCTCAGATTTCAACACTGCTAGATCCTATGATGTCCTGTGATAACATGAGCCAGATCCCAACTGCAGCAAGAACACGGGCCTGTACATGGCCCTCAGCAGCACCTTGGGCCCACATATCACCATAACCCTAATGGAAGCACAGGCTACCCAGGTCAGTATGGTCCCCACAGCAGTATGGCCCTCAGACAGCAACATGGTCTCCGTTGACTAACCAGACCCCAGGCATCTAAATAGCCCTCAGTGGTATCAGGAGTCACAGACATCAACTCAGTCCCTGGCTGCTATAGGGCCATGAACCCAGACATGGCCCTCAGCAGCAGCCCAAGCTACACCATAACTCCATATGGCAGCAGAGGCCACTCAGATTGGCATGTCCTACAGGCAGCAGGGCTCTCACCAATATGGCCACAGGTTGAGGCCTCGACCATGGGCATCCCTGTCACCTTTCGTGGCAACATAGACCCTGACTGTGGTAGGACCAAGGACCCAAACATGGCCCTCAGCTACAGACAAGACCCAGATATCACAATTGCCCATGGTGGCAGCACAGGCCTCTCAGATCTCTCATGGCCTCAGGGACCACTCTGCTGCTGGAAACCAAATTGGCCATAGGTGGCGGGACAGATCCCAGGTATCCTTGTGGCCTTTGGTGGCAATATGGGTCATGGATGTCAACACAGACCCTTGCTGTGGTAGAACCAATGATCCAGACATGGCTCTAAGCAGCAGCTTTTCCCAGATGTCACCCTGGTTCTGGGGACAATCAGGCCACCCATATCAGTGTGATCTTCACGCCCTTCCCTTCTTCCAATCTGCCTCTTTGCACAGCACATGGACCACTCCGCTTCTCTTTCTTCCCATTTCTCCACAATAGATTTGCTCATCATCATGGCATGGACAAGCCCAGTACCTTCAGCCAGTCAGACTGTGAGGACCCAGGATGGCCTGTGGGTGTCTCTGGCCTGAGCTGAGTGGCACCAGGTGGGCCTGTGGATGCCTTCAGCCAGCCTGGACTGTGAAAGAACCTTCTCAATGTGAGGCAGGACCCTCCTCCCAAGGCAGGGGATTCTGGACTGCCTGACACGAGTAAGGACAGTTGAAAATGAATGCTTTCACCCCTCTCTGTATCCTAACCATGTCTGCAACAGGACCAGCTCTCTCAGGCTTCTACCGCTGTGATTTCCCCACTGTGGTACAGTATAACAAGGGTAATCATAGGATTGTAGTACAAAAGTCTTTCTGCTTTAAATTGCTTTTGCCAGGGCATTTTGTCACAACAACAGAAAAGAAGGTCAGACGGACACCTACCTCAGCTCTTGGTTAAAGGCCCTGTGTAATTTCTCTATTCATAGGTTTCCTACCAGGAGAAGAGAGATGCACGCATGGCATCCAAGAGCAGAAAATAAAGTGCATTTAGGCTCAGTTTTAGAGGTCTCCAGAAAGACAGATGCAGTAGATCAAGGCCCGTGTCCTCTTACAGCTCTGTCCATGTCCACAACATATTGACATCAGTTACTGCTGTGTGTGGTCACCTAAATACCTGAGAAAAACAGAGGAAGGTCTGCTGTATCTCAGAGTGTCAGAGAACTGCAGACCATCACTCCAGAGGTGGCAGGTGGCAGAAGCAGGGTGGTCCATCCAAGCAGAAGGCTGTCTGTAGGGCAGCAGAGAAGAAGCAGATAGAGCTAGAGGACAAGAGGCAGGTTCAAGGTCCCGGACCTCAAGACCTACTTCCATCCCTCACACATCGCCCCCAGCTCCATAGCATTAAAAGCCTGAAAAATCCAGGAATACTTTGCTTTCCACACATGCCAAGACAGGCAGTCTGTTCATGTTCCCAATTCATGCAACTGGTTCAATGGTGTGACAGCTAGGACATGCTGGGAACACACTGTGGAGGGCTCATGTCATCCTTGCCCCAAGGGTGCCTCTTGCTATGCTTCCTATACTTGGGTGACATCATGGATGGCTTTACCAGGTTAGCCTAACCATGGGAGCAGAGAGATCCCCCACTATTGTCTCTCTGCCCCTGGCCCAGTGTCTCCCAATCTTCCTCCCACCTGTTCCCAGCTGGAACACACTTCAGATTCAAACCATAATACTAGTATATTCATACCTTATTCTCTTTCTGAAAACCTGGACATCCATGCAGGAATTGATGTTGCAACTTGTATCCAAAAGCCTGGAGCAAGAAGTCTCTCTTCTTTAGTGATGCCAGATCTTCTTCAATGACTTGGCTGATGTAATTTACAATATGGAAGTTTGTCCTATATATATCATCATTTGAAATTTGGTATCATCTAGAAGACAGCTTCAGATCACCACTAACTGATGGTTAGTGCATGTAAAATTCAACTCCCCGATCTCTATGATTACCCTTATTTCTTTTTATTCCAGCCTTTACATACATGTGCATGTATGTCTAAAGATATGTATATTTAAAGGTACACATATATTTCAGTGTGTTTCAATACTTCTGATCACAGAGGAAGGCTTTTGCTGCCATGTAGTAGAAGGAATGTGTCATCAGCTGCCATGGCCTGTACTTAATGAAGCCTATCTCTGTGGATGGGGGGCTGTTGGTGCTATTGACAGGCAAATACATTGCAAGTACATGTCACTGCCCACTGATAACAAAAATGAACTTCTAACAACTCAGACAGTGGCATTTTAGTCCCCAGAAGTTGGGGTTTATTTACTCCATTGACAGGTTAGAATCCCGGTTGAGCAGAGACTATGGAAGAGCAGCTGATGTCTGCAGGCTCTGTCTCTGATTGTCTGGAGACACAGCCATCCCTTCTCCCTACCACACACACATCCTGCTACATTCTTACTGATGTCCTGACTAAGCCCTGACCACAGACTCTTCCTTGGTTTCACTGTGGGAGATACAACACAATTCTAGGAGTTGAAGAACTGGGGTAGACCAGCTGACTGCATCATACCTGCAGCCCTGACTCATGTTTCCCTGACAATGTATCCTGAGATGAGGAGGGGAGAGAGAGGAACAGCCAACTTTGTCCCTGGATAGCAGGTTACAGGGAAGCATATTCCTTTAAAGCCTTGATATCACAGTGAGACAGGCGAAAGAGTGAGTCCAGGTCACATGTGGGTGCAGAGTCTGTGAAAAACCAAAACCAAATCTACTCACTTCAGAACTAAGTAAGACACCTCCACTGTCTCTGAGAGGAACACCGGCGTCCTTCTTTAGTCACAAAGGAAATTGTAGGAGACCGTCATCCTGGAGCAATAGAAGGTACAAGGCACGGTGCCTGAAGCATATGTACATGTGGATGAGTGTGTGTGTGTGTGTGTGTGTGTGTGTGTGTGTGCATTTGAACAGGGGTCAATCTGCATGTATGTGTGTTTGTGTGTAACTGATGACCCAATACTTGTAGCTACATACTAACTGAAGGGACATTAGCCCACTCAAGCATGTGACTCTAGCAGGTCTTGCTCTTTTCCCCAATTCTTTCTGCCTTGCTGAAAACCATTAGATTATATTCTAACGCTAGCCACCAAGGTCTATTCTTTTATTTGGCCACTTCTTCCTCCTGAGATTGACTACCAAGGTCCAGTTATCAACGTATTGAAGACCAGCAATCAACAGCCCCTTTTGGCTCACCTAATTAATATGTTCAATCAAAATACACCACGGTAGCCTTGCCCATTCTAAGACAGACCTCTCCCTTTTTTTTTTCTTAAAAATTACACCTGCAAAGTCATTTGCTGCTGTTTTTCTGTCTGAGTCAGAAAACAACCATTTTAACTTTTTTTTTTTCCCACTTAATAAAATATCTCTGTAAAAATAACTGTTTGGGTGTGGTTTGTGCCTATTATGGAGTCTGGGAGGAAGCCACCACTGTGGGGGCAGAGGGAGAGGCATCTCCTTCATTGGTGCTGAGACTTGAATGGGCCAGTGATCCTCCAGCCCTTTTTCACAGTTCTAGTCCTTCTGGTGCCCAATTCCCTCATCCAATAGCAGCAGATTGGTCAGTCACGCTTTGGTTGTCCTAAACAACCCCCAGGGTATTGAGTGACAGCCATCCACTGTCCACTGTCCCTCATCTGTCCTGTGGGATTGGAGAGACTGCACCCAGCCTTGAACTCCACTGATTACAGTGGACTCCCACAGACTGGCTGCTAGCTAGGCACATTCCATCTGGTCTAGTTTGGTGGGGGGCTTCCAACTTTCACTCCTGGTGGTCAAACTGACTGAGTCTGGAACCCATTCCTCCTCCAAAACAAACCTGTCAACAGGTAACAAATTCATCCTCAGACCTACCACAATCTCTCTCTTGGTGATATTGCCTGGGTGACTAACACTCCATCCAAGAGACTGTTCCTCAGCCTCTTGAGATTCACAGGGACACCTCATACTCAACTTTGGCCCACAACCACCAAGGGTGATAGGCTCTGACCCCTCCATTCCAACTGACTCACCTTTGGGACGTCTCCTCCAGAATGTCAAATTTCCTAAGCTCATTCACTGCAGCACCCAGGCTTGGCCTCTATATCCACTAGATAATCAGTGTAACAGCTTTCAGGATCCTAACGTTACTCAGGATCATTACAACTTTGATGAGCACACTGGAAAATGGAAAGAGAGTCTCTGTGCCTCTGCTTTGTCTTTTCTCTGCTCCAAGCTCTCCCTGTACACCTCCTCTCACCATCCCAGGGCCTCCTTGCTTCCAAGTGCTCAGGCCTTACCTGACTCTTCTGCTCCTAACACTGAAACTCTGTCCTTTGACCCCGCCAATGAACCGCCAGTTCTTGTCCTCCTCGTCCCCATCCTGGTCAGCTGCCTTCTCAACAATCTCATTTGTCTGACACCCAACCCACTCCTCCATCCACTTGGACTTCACCAAGGCCAGACAGACCAACCTCTATGGCCTTGGCTCCTAACATCCTTCCCTCGGTCCAGCCCAGGATGCTGCAGAGCCTGCCTGAGCCCACAACCTCACAGGTCAGGCCCCTCGGGCCCAAACTGCGTCCCCACTGCCCACAAATGCCAAAGTCCTCAGATTCCTTCCAACCCACCTGAGCTCTGCTAACATTCCAACAGCACCCCTCTTTCTCCTTGCCCATCTGGCTGGGCGAAACTCACTCCCACGTCAGGCCCACCTACTCTGCTCAGTCTAGCCGGGCCTGGCAAGGAGACATCTGCACTCATGTGCAGAGGGCATCAGCCTCTCCAGCACTCCTTAACAACCAGTCACTTTCTTCTGTCCTACAAGTTCTGGAGCATCCTTAGGCCCCTGTAGGGCTAATAAAACTGACTGTGCCCCCTCCATCTAACCTCTTCCCCCTGCCTCCTCAGCCACTTGTTCTACCTGCAGGGCTCCAACAGCCCCTCACTCACTCCTCAAGGCCCCCTCTTTTCAGCCCAATGCCACTCTCCCTTCCTTCCTAAGCTCAAATTCTCCACTGTTCATAACCAAGGAATCCACAGCACAATTTACAGATTAACACTGTGAGAACACCTTCCCTGCCAAGACCTCTGCTGCTGCTGCTGCTGCTGCTGCTGCTGCTGCTGCTGCTGCTGCTGCTTTTCCCCCTTAACCTTTTCCTGTCCTGATACTGCCTTCAGTTGAAACCTAATCATAAGAAAACTATAATATTCTGTATATTCTGTATTGACAAACGTTTATTACATTCATGGCTTATGGTTTATTTTCTTGCTAAAAGATCTCCAATTAAATCCTCAGCTCAAACTTTAAGCCTCAAATTTAACATGCATAAAGCTACAAGTCCTACCTTATAAAAGCTGTATTAACTTATTATCTCATATATCACCACTCCCATTCATTACTGGTCCTCCCCTCAATCCCTCCACTCTTCTCTCTCTACCCCAACATTCTCCAGACCCCCTTCACTCCTGCCCAGAGACTACAAAGGTAGTCAAAGACCTCCTCCCCCATTTCCTCTCATATACAAAAGGCTCTTCAATCTACACTTCAGCCTACACATTTTGTACACATGGCAGCTCCTTCCTGTCAGATGTCCACACCACACTGACCCCTCCATTATCAGCAAAGCTAACAGTCACAACCCCACTTCTCCCCAGGCTACCCTACTACATAACTCAGATAATAAGGTAACCATAGACCTACCCCCACTTCAACATAGAATACTCTCCTAATCCCCACTCTGTGTATTCATCTTCACACTCCAGCTCCTGTTCCCTCATGATCATCCTTTCCCCATAATTTCATCTTTCTTTCACACTCATACTTTTCTTCTGTCAAAATGATTCCCAAACATCCTCCACCAAGTGACACCCCTAAATTCAATAATTGTCCAGACATTCTCTGTTGTAGAATAATAGAGTTGTGTTCCATTTGTTTATGCTGTGAAATATTTGTTTAATGATGCAAACATATGCTGCATTTGTTATGTTGCATTTGTTTAACTCTGTGAAGCTGTGCTTCTTTGCCTATCTAAAACACCTGATTGGTCTAGTAAAGAGCTGAATGGCCAATAGCAAGGCAGGAAAAAAGATAGGTGTGGTTGGCAGGCAGAAAGAATAAATAGGAGAAAAAGAGATCATGGGGGGAGAGAAGGAGGATGCTAGGGGCCAGCCACATGGCCACACAGCCAGACACTGAATAAGAAGTAAAGGAAAGTTATACAGAAATAGAAAATGATAAAAGCCCAGAGACAAAAAAATGAATGGGATAACTTAAGAAAACCTGGCAAAAAAAAAAAAAAAAAAGACCCAAGCTTAGCTTACGCATTCATAAGAAAGACTAGACTGCCTGCGATTTATTTGGGAGCTTAGTGGTGTGCCCCCAAAGAGATAAAAACAAAGAGAAAAAAAACACCCAACTACAATCTTCAGACATCAAACACTCTCAATAAATACTACATGCCCAATTACAATATATGACTAAACCCAAGCCATCTCCTCTCTGACACATACATACATTCTCATGGCCATCACCAAGATCATCCAACAAACTCTCTCCTCAACTTCACTGATACCTCCTTCAGTGCCTCTCACTGCTTTCTTTGTACTGGCATTGTCGTATCTGCACGGAATGGCAGAAGTCATAAAGCCAGCACAGCTGCTTGACAAAGATCCAGCTGAGCTAAGCTGCATGATGGCTGCCATGCCACCTTTGGTTTTCATCTCCACCTGTTGCATACATGGGGCACTTTTAATATTTGAACAATATTGGATTGATGGAAATTGTCTTATGAATCATTTACACCTTCTCCCAGGAATGTTGCTTCTAAGCTTCCCCCGGAAAGTCCTGAACATACTAATCCCTCCTTCTAGGGAGACATTCTTATCTACATGAAGGTCTTGGAGGTTGGGACAACAAAGAAGCCAGAGGTCTCTTTGTGAGGCTATCAGGCATTCTTGAAACACCTGTCCCTATACTTACACAGGAACAAGATATTCAAAACAAAGAAAACTTCAAAAGGTAAACAAGATTCAGTAGGCTAGAGGAGTTGGCCACAGTTCAGATTATAAGCCTCTTCTCACTGTACACTCAGACAATTATGTGGCATCCAACTCTGCCCTACATAGAGACATATTGATGAGCAAAGAATGGAGTAGAAAGATGATAAAGAATGAGATGTCAGGACCTCCCTCTTTTAGGGTAGAGAGAGAAGTGTGGAGGGATTGAGGGATGGACAAGTAAGGCTTGAAGATTTTTCTTTTGGTCTAGTGTCCTTGAGGCAACCAAAGCTACGAGCCTGAGAACAGGCTGTCATGTGCCTCTAGATTATTAAAAATTGGGTTATGGGGTTAATGAGTAAGAATGATAAATCTGTTTATAAATGATGTTAAAACTTGAGGGAAATGATTAGAAATAATATCTTTGTTCTCTCATAGTTTATTAATGATGACTCAAATAAGAGCAAAAGGAATTGAAACACATTTCCAAAAACAAAACTGATATGATCTATGCTTTGGAACATCATGAGTGTATCCCTGCTTACTAAATTCTGTATAAATAAAGTAGCACTCTGGCTGCTAGTCAGTCAGGCTGCAAGATGCTCCCGACCACCACGGCCTGGCTCACGTCTTTCCCTTGTCAGCTCCTTACCTCCTCTGCTGGGACCTGTCCCACTGAGGATGGCTCCCATCAGAGTAGGGCAAGCCACATAAAGATATGCTTCTGCTCTGTTCATCTCTCCTAAAATGTAACTAAGAAGTATCCCATGTCTGATTCCTCCCGAGACCACCCGTCTTCAGACACTGCCCTCATCTGGAGCTGGACTCTGGCACTGAACCTCTCTTCAGAGTCTTCCATTAGTCACAGTCCCTCTACTGCTACTGATACCCCAGTTGCCAATTCTCTACCCCCACTACTGACCCCTTGTTCCCTTGACCATCCCAGTCCCAGTTAGGGAATCAAAGCCAAATTCTCTGAACCTTTCCACACCAACACTCAAACATGTTACAGACTGGACCTCTCACTGTTTGCCAAGAGCCCCTGCAAACATCTGTGTTCCTACAGTATTTCAATTTCAAAATCCACCTAGACAGCCCCAAAAAAGTCTTGATATAACAAGAGCCTCTCAAATTGTATTCTTCTCAACACAACCAGACCCTGCTTTCAGATAACAGTTGTTCCCTCAATTAACCGTGTGTGTGTGTGTGTGTGTGTGTGTGTGTGTGTGTGTGTGTGTGTGTAGCTGATCTAAATTTTCCTGGATCCTCCCAAAAACAAAAGAACAGACTACAGCTAAGTACTCCTGCAATTCAACAGCCTAAATTTTCCTGCCTATTGCCTATTCCTAAGGGTGAGATCTTTCCCCTTTCCCTGGTATCTTCCCCTTTCCCTGGGATCTCCCCCTTTCCTGGGATCTGGGATCTCCCCCTTTCCCTGGGATCTGTTTACTTTCCCTTGGAAATCCTCCTTTCCCTGGGAACTCTCCCCTTTCCCTGGAATCTCTCCTCTTTCCCTGGGATCTCTCCCTGTTTCCCTGGTCTTGGACTACTTTTTTCAACTACCAGGAATATGAACCTAACATTTTCACATGTACAAATGAGAAAAGAAATTTTTTTCTAGACACCTTAACTTTATTTCTGTCCAGGGAGTCATCAAGCTGTCCTAACAGACTTCAAATCAATTACAGAGTAAGTACTCCAGCAAACTCTAGCACCAACACCAGCAGTTTCCTTGGAATCTAGATCCTAGTCCAGCATCATAGACTACACTTCCCTAGCCTCAGATGGTCCCACAAAACCTGGACATCAACTGACACAGCCTGCTTTTCCTGGTCTTGACCGACAACCCCCTTGGGTCCCTTAATGACTATACCCCAAGGTCAGCAGGAAACAGTCAGAGAGAATGATGCCAATTTTCTCAACACCAAGCCACACAATAATAAATCAAAAAGCTGGGAGTTAGGGGACACTAAACCACTTGACAATGGGGGTCAGGCAGGCTTTGCCCTTCTCTCTAGTTCCCTATGCCTTGCTGAAAACTGTTAGATTACATCCCTAAAGCTAGCCCCCTAGGTGAATTCCTTTATTTGGCAATCCTCCTCCTGACAAAGACTACCAGAGTCCAGATGACAAAGTATTAAAGGCCAGCAATCAACAGCCCCCTTTGGCTCACCTAATTAACATGCCTGATCAAATATACCACCTAATCCTAGCACAGTGCATCACAGATCTCCCCATTTTTCTCTTCTTAAAAATTACACTTGCAAGGTCATTTGCTGCTGTTTTACTGCCTGAGTCAGATAACAGTCAACTGTGTATGTCTCTCTCTCTCTCTCTGTCTGTCTCTCTCTCTCTCTCTGTGAGTGTGAGTGTGTGTGTGTGTGTGTGTGTGTGTGTGTGTGTGTGTGTGTGTGTGTTTTTGAATAGCCCATCTAAATTTTCCTGGATCTGAAAAACTCACAAACAGACTCTAGATCAGTCTCCTGCCAATTAACAGCCTAAGTTTTTCTGCCTATTCCTAAGGGTGAGATCTCTCCCCTTTTCCTGGGAACTCTCCACTTTTACAGGGATCTCTCCCTTTTCTCTGATCTCTCCCCTTTCCCTGGGATCTCTTCTTTTTCCCTGAGACTCTCCCCTTTCCATGGGATCTCTCCCCCTTTGCCTGGGCTTGACACTCCTTTTCTCCAATTACCAAAACCACAAACCTAACATTTTCCAATGTACATCTATGAAAAACATTTTTCTAGATCCCTTAACTTTACCTCTGTCCAGGTAGCCATTTGTCTGTCCCAACAGATTTCAAATCAACTACAGACTACTCCAGCCTAACACCAGCTGTTTCTTCAGGATCTACACCATGGTCCAGCATCACAGACTACACTTCCTTAGACTCAGATGGTCCTGCAGAACTTGGACATCAACTGACACAGCCTGCTCTTCCCAGCCTTAGCCAACAACCCAGCTTTCTTGGGTCCCTCAATAACTATACACCAAGGTCAGCAGGAAGCAGCCAGGGAGAATAATGCCCATTTACTCAACACCAAGCCACCCATAAATAAAGCAAAAAGGTGGGAGTTAGGGGACACTAGTCCACTGGAGCATGTGGTCTGGTAGGCCTTGCCCTTCCCCCTAGTTCCCTCTGCCTTGCTGAAAACCATTAGATTACATCGCTAAAGCTAGTCCCCAAGGTCTATTTCCTTAGTTGGCCATTTCCTCCTCCTGAGGATGACTACTAGGGTCCAGACATCAAAAAATTAAAGTCCAGCAATCAACAGTCCCCTTTGGCTACCTAATTAACATGCCTAATCAAATATACCACCGCATCCTAGCCCACTCCAACACAGACCTCCCCTTTTTCTCTACTTTTTTTTTTTCTTTTATAAAGGAAAGCATTTAATTGAGGTAGCTTACATCTTCAGAGGTTTAGTCCATTATCATCAAGGTACAACATGGTGGTATACAGGCAGACGTGATGGTAGAGTAGTAGCTGAGTGCCCTACATCTTTTTTTATTATTATATTTGTGTTTTAATTTTACATATCAGCCATGGGTTCTGCCGCCCCACCTTCTCCCCATCCACTCCCCTCCGTTCCCATCTCCTCCAGGGCCAAGACTCCCCTGGGGATTTACTTCAACCTGGTGGATTCAGTACAGGCAGGTCAAGTCCCCTCCTTCCAGGATGAGCAAATTGTCTCTGTGTAAGCTCAAGGTTCCAAACAGCCAGCTCATGCACTAAGGACAGGTCTGGGTCCCACTGCCTGGGTGCCTCCCAAACAGTTCAAGCTATTCAATTGTCTCACTTATCCAGAGGGCCTGATCCAGTTGGGGCCTCCACAGCTTTTGGTTCATAGTTCATGTGTTTCCATTAGTTTGGCTATTTGTGCTTTTCCAATCTTGGTCTCAACAATTCACGCTCTTACAGTCCCTCCTCTTTCTCAACAATTGGACTCCAGGAGCTCCACCTTGGGCCTGGCCAGGGATCTCTGCATCAGCTTCCATCAGTTATTGGATGAGAGTTCCAGCATGGCCGTTAGGGTGTTTGGCCTTCCGATCACCAGACTAGGTCAGATCAGGTTTTCTCTCGACCATTGCCAAGGTCTACAGTAGAGGTATCATTGTGGATTTCTGGGGACCTCTCTAGCACTTTGCTTCTTCCTGTTCTCATGTGGTCTTCATTTATCATGGTCTGTTATTCCTTGTTCTCCCTTTCTGTTCTTGATCCAGGATTATTCCTACAAGGTCATTTGTTGCTGTTTTACTGCCTGAGTCAGAAAGCTGCCACTTTAACTTTCCCCACTGTGCATGGGGTTGTGGGT
Source organism: Onychomys torridus (assembly GCF_903995425.1). Taxonomy (NCBI): domain Eukaryota; kingdom Metazoa; phylum Chordata; class Mammalia; order Rodentia; family Cricetidae; genus Onychomys; species Onychomys torridus. The sequence goes on along the minus strand of NC_050450.1, from coordinate 37,176,723 downwards.
AGCAGTGTACTGGGTCTCCATCACTAACCTCTGCAGTTAACAGTCAGGTCAGAGCTAAAGAGCAGGAGTTCAGCAGGTTCCTGGAATGGTGAGATATGGTGGTAAATGACTAATGAGCAGATCTGACGAGGACAACACTGTTGAACGCGGGAGTGACAACACAGCACAGAGACACTCCTCGGATCCTGCAAAACCCAGGAAAGGAAAGAGAGAAACACTTGCCCTGTGCATTTGCAGTGACCCACTCCACCCAGCACTGAGTTCAGCAGGGTCAGTCGTGAGTCATCCCACAGCCATCCTGTGTTTTCTAACACCCCACTTCCTGTTCTGCTCAGAAGAGCATGAAATGGTTCAGACCTTCCAAAACTGTGCTTCTGAAAGCCCATGTGAGCTGTGAGTGACACTTTCTCTGCCTTCTCATTAAGACATCCAAGACCTCAGAAGTGGAGAGACTATGAAAGGTGTGTGTCAGTGTGAATCAACCTCAGTGATTTTTGACACGACACAAATACTTCTGGGTAATGTTATCTCAACTGATTTAAAAAAGAAATAAGATAAAAGGTGGCCAGAGTTATTACTCAATACAGGAGGATTTCACAATCATTACTCTCTTAGGTAGAGGATTGCAGGGGCCTGAGACCCACCCTCACCCCTGGCTAAATGAATTGGGAGAAGTCAGGCACTGGGAACAGGGGATGACAGATCCTAGAAGAGAGGAGACAGGGTACTGAGCTTCATGGAAATCTGCATAGATAACTTGGATATTTGGAAACATGTGCACCAAGGGTTTTGGTGAAGGAGAGGACAAGGTTGTATGGGATGGAGGACGGTGCACAGGTTAAAGTTTACCTGAGAGGTGGGAAGAATCCCTAGAGAATGACATAAATTGTATTGTGAGTGACCAAATGGAGATGGACAGTGTGGATTTCAGGCCGGTGAGTCTTGTGTGACTAATTTTTCTGTAGACAGAACCCACACCTACTCACCTCAGATAGAGGCCCATCACAGACAAAACACAGATTAAAGTGACTCTGACCAGCACAAGCATGATGAACATGGCTCTGGCAGGCCTTCCTCTTCTCTAACATTCCCCGTGCCTTGCTAAAAACTATTAGGTTACATTCCTAAAGCTAGCCATCAGGGTCTATTTCCTTAGCTGGCTGGTCCTCCTCCTGAGCCTGACTACCAAAGTCCAGTAATCTAGAAGCCTGCTTTGGCTCTCCTAATTAGCATGCCCAATTATAATTAAACACTTGAACCTAACACAGTGTTTCCCTTGTATCGTTTTTAAACCTCCATTTTCCTATGTGCCACATCTGTCTCCCCTATATCCAGAGGCCGTCCTTTGCCCTTTCCACTGATTCCTTCCTCTTCTCCCTTGTCCTCTACCTCTTGCCTTTGTCTCCTACTCCTGCCCTCTGTCCTTCTGTGGCAAATCAATCTCCTTGTGCTGAGAACTTGGTCTTGGGGGTCCTGAACTGATACTTTTCCTTTCAAGCTAAGACCAAAGGCCAACTTGGTGACCCAGTAAATTTTATTGGGATTGCTTACTGGAATATGTGTGAGGAGTTACAGGAGCAGGAAATACTCAAAGAGAGATGCATCACCAAGGCCCACCCCTGCATCAGTAGCAGCTCACAAAAGCTAGGAAACCTGGAGCAGCTCAACAGATTGGAGAGTCTCCTTTCTGAGTGACTCTGGTCTAACCCTCTTCCAGGCAGCTTGGAGTTTTCTTTGCAGTTCAGCTTTAAGAAGGACCCTCAGCTTTTATTGCTTACTCTGGCAGGGAAGGGTCTAGCAAATTTAGTCTGTTTCATGGACTTCCTGTGAAAGAAAAAAATTAGAGTTACAATTTACAATTGCTAATTGCTAATTTTGCTTCTGTAAACTTGCTTGCGTTAAGCACTGACCCTTCCCCTCCCTGGAAATAATTAAAAAGTTTCAGAGTCCAGATGCCGGCCCTGGGACAAGGTCTGTAGTCGTAGATAAAGAACAAACGTGTATAAGTTCCTGTTTGGAAATTCCCTAAATGGGACCCAAGATAAGGACCATCTGGCTAGTCCAGCAAACTAGGTCAAATGTCAACCAATCACAAGCCTGTAACTATGTGAACTCCCCTCCAGGATAACCGCTCCCCCTAGATTTTCCCTGAGCCAACCAGTTTATGACAAGTGTTACAAAATTTCCAGAGTAGCAAAATGATTGCTGGAGTATATTGGGCCAATTGGAGTATATTAAATTGGGCCAATCCCGGACCACCTGGTGTCTTATGCTAATTCTGTGGTTTTTACCTTTAAAAATGCTTGTAACCACTGCTCAGGGCTCTCTGACTGACCAGGGCAGAGAGTCCATTTGCGCAAACGCTGAATAAATTCCTCTTGCTTGTTGCATCTGCTGGTTTGGAGTCTTGGTTTCTGGGGCACCCTCCCGCAGCCAAAAGTATCCCAGGAGTCTGGGGTCTTTCACCTGAAGGTATTTTGAGTTGTTTACCTCTCTGCTTAAAGAACTTCCGAGCAGGATGGAATGTTTCACTCTCAGAGAAATCTGTTACACAACAGTGGGTCACATTGTCCAAAACTCTGGGCAATATGGAGACCTCAGTAGGTAGAGTTTGTGCTGAGTACCCTGCAGCTTTGCTTAAGTCAGAGCTCCAGGGTCTGTCTGCCCATGCCCTGGATATTCTCTCTCTCTCTCTCTCTCTCTCTCTCTCTCTCTCTCTCTCTCTCTCCCTTCTTTCCTCCCGCCCTCCCCTTCTCTGCCTCTCTCTTTCACCCTCTCTCTCTCATTATCCACCCCTGCTCCTCTTTACCCAACTTTCTATTAAGATCCTGCCAGGAAATGCTAGAGGGGTAGTCAACTCCAGAGCTTCCCTGAACCTCAGAGAGCAACATGGCTGGTCTTCCTGGCTCCAGCTTCCCACCCGCTGCATTGCACTTTGCAGAGAAACTTTTCCTCCATCCTCATGGAGAACACCAGTTTCTGATCCCACGGAGAAGTCCACTCTCTATTAAACTGACTCCAGCATGTCATTAAATTGAACCCCACCCTCACCAAACCCACCCCTGGCCTCAGCAGGCACAGACTTCTCACCCCTGGGACACACACTACAGAGACAGGAGTCTGAGTCAGTGCTTTTCCCTGCTCCAGCATTTCCCTTGTGGGGCTGTGGGGCTGGGGTCCTTCAGAGTAGGTTTCAGTCCAAGTTTTAACTTTAGTAAATCAGAGGTTTGTTATTATTAAATTAAAAAACAAAAACAAAAAGACTGGCCAGGACCAGAGAGAGTTCTCTAGGTAAGGCGCTGACAATTGTTAGCCAAAGCATTATTTAGGAGGAAAAAAAACCCACAAAGATATAATTTTGGGGAGCCAAATTAACTCATATCCTTCTGGGTGTGAGAAAGCCTTGATTTTATAACAGATGTCCAGCATGTGCCTCAGCCATCCAAGCAAGCAAGAGTCTCATACAAAAGCAGAACTTTGCCATTAGCCTGTTTAATTTTTTTATTATTAAATATGCTTATTTATTAAAATTTTTTTCCATTTTACATACCAACCCCAGTTCCCCCTCCCTCCCCTTCTCCCGCCTCCTCACCTCCCTCCCACTCTGCCCCCATCCACTCCTCAGAGTGGGTAAGGCCTCCCATAGTAGTCAACAAAGTCTGGCATACCAAGTTGAAGGAGAGCCTAGGCCCTCCCCATTGTATCAAGGCTGAGCAAGGTATCCCACCACAGGGAATGGGCTCCAAAAAGCCAGTTCATACACTTGGGATAAGTCCTGGTCCTGCTGCCAGGGACCCCACAAACAGATCAAGTCACATAGCTGTCACCCACATTCAGAGGGCCTACTTAGGTCCCATGTTCTTGACCCCCTCTTCTTTTTTTTTTGAATGTCGAATGTCATTTATTGAAGGAGGGAGGAGGTCTTAAATACAGACTTACAGCACAATGAGGGAACCCCGGATGGCAGAAGTTCGCTTCTGATTTTTTTTTTTTCAGCTGAGGATGGAACCCCGGGCCTTGAGCTTGCTAGGCAAGCACTCTACCATTGACCTAAATCCCCACCCCACTCCTGATGTTTTACAATCTTGCATCTAAGCAGGTAATGCCCAATATGCTGGATTCACAGACAAGGAGCTTCCCTTAAGCATTCAGGAAGGTGGAATCAGGTGGGGAATTAGCATAGGGGGAATTAGCATAGGGAGGATATCAAGGTCAAGGTCAGCAAGCAAGGCAACAGTTACCCAAAACAGGGGCCAGGGACCTACAGTTCCCCCACAACTTTTACTAAAAAATGAGCTTCTGACTTAGGTAGCATGGGACGTCAGCAGGTCACCTTACCCATCAAGGAGACACCTGTCCTAGCCTGTTTAATCTTGTGGCCCATTACCTTTTAGAAATAGCTGGGGCAGTGAAATGTTTTACAACAGCTAGCTATTGTTTTAAGAATAGCCCAACAGCCCCAGGAAGTGGTCCGTCTCGGGCAGCTGACAGGGAACATTCAAGGAGGAGGAACTTCCTCAGGACTTTCAGAAGCTACAACAATGTTGAGTTTATAAGCACTGTAAGGTTATCCTCCAAACCTAATGTTCACCATCACACTGGAAATTCCCCTGAGTGGCTAGGGAGACAGTCAGTTTCTCCCTGGAGCTCACTTGCCAGGCAGCCTTGCCTAATTGGTGAAGTCTGAGCCGGTGAGAATGCTGTCTCACAGTAAGGTGAATGGGACCTGAGTGACAACAGCCCTACAAACACATGTCCACTTACAGTGTCCACTGGGGGAGAGAGAGAAAGTCAACAGGACAGCAAGCAAGGGTGTGGGGTACAGCAAATGTCTGCAACCCTTGCACCCTGGGCTCCCCGGGTCTGAAAGTCAACACTGCCCAGCAATAGACGCCATCATCTGAGCAGAGGGTCTTGAGATAGGAAGCAAAGTGGTCAGTGCCAGGGAGCGCTGACACTGGAGTTGGTTACCATGGTACCCAAGCACTCAGGAAGCCCTGCAGCTGGACTCAGGCCACTTCAGCAGAGCTCCGCCTCCCTCTCTGAAGGAGGATGTGAAACCTAGTCAGCTGATTTGTGTAAACCCGTCAGCTGGTTCAAAGAATAGAAACCAAACCCTACCCACACCAGGAAGGCAGTATTCTGATCCAGGACATGAAGAGCAGAGAGCAAAGACTATGCAGCAGCATCTGGAAGGAAACCCAGGCAGATCAACCTTCACTTACCAGCTGTTCTGATCTCCTCAAACACCAGAACTGGCACTCTGCATCCCATCTGGTTCCCAAACATCCCAGCTTAGAGGATTCCCTAGGAGAGCTACCCCAGTGACCTTGCTTCCAGAGAAGACCTGACCTCTCAGGAGGTCCACTCACATCATCACTCAGGAGCAGGTATGTGAAGGATTTCTAAGTGCAGCTTGACTAAAAATCCTACTTACTTATGACATGGAAGGTGAACTCCTGGCACCAGGGCAGAGGAGCTTGTATTCTGCTTTATTTCGCTCAGTAGGACCCTTCTCTGTCTTCTGCACCACAGAAGACCCCAACCCACCATCAAGACAGCAACAAACTTTTCTATCACCTGTGCATTCCTGGGTCTGTTGCTCTTCTGAGGAGAACTTAAGCTTGGAGAAGGAGGGCAGGCTGTGTGGCTAGATCCTCAGAGTCAATGCTGTAACCTGTTTGGGGTGGGTGTTTGTAGTTGTAGCTGGTGTTTTTATTTGTTGTTTTCTTTGAGACTGGATCACTCTGTGTGCCTCTGGCTGGTCTAGAACATGAAAATCAGCCTGGCCTCCAACTCAAAGAAATCCTTCGACCTCTGACTCCTAGTGCTGAGATTAAAGGTGTGTACCACCACACCCAGCTCTGCTGTAACTGTTTATTTTTTTTACACCATGGGAATCCAGTTCTAGGATCAGAACACCCACTGGTATCACCTAGTGAACAGTGAATCTGTGAGAAGACATGAGCTTTACCTGGACTACCTGTGGAAAAGGAAGGTCTTTGGGTTGGGTTTGGAAGAGAAAGCTTCTAAGTGGTGTTTTTCTCTGTCTCAGATCAACTATTTTATCTGCACTGAGGAAACTATCTCTATGGCAGGGTATAAACTCCTTCAATGATGACATTACTGAGGTTGTGGTTTTCCAAACACTTCAGAGAGTATGCCATGCTCAGTACTGACTTGAGGATCATGCAGAGGTATTTACTATTTTTCTGTAAAATATCATATAATCTTGTTGTTTGATTGCCCACCTCCCTTAAACCTCTTCAGCCTTTCATGATCCCTTTTTGAAACTGTGATCTAACACAGGTACAGACACACATGCTTTTAAGATTAGGTTCAGCCTGTGAAAGACAATGTGGGATATTAGTCTTGCTGTGATCTGGATTCTTTTCTCTGATCAATGATTCCAATTATACTCACTTTTCTGAAAATGTCATGCTTTCATTTTTCTTCCCAGCTACATGGAATCCCATTGTGTCTCTGTCATGTTTCCTTTGTCCATTCTTCTGTATACAGATATCTACACTGACATCATTTCATGCATGTGCTTTCATCTCTGTGGTCTGTTGACGAAGAGTCCTTCAGGTTGAATCAATGGGATTCCTGGGCCAGCGATGAACTTTCTTAAGAAAGTTCGTACTTATTTCTGGAGGAGCTGCACCAGCTTCTGACAGTGAACGGTTCCTCTCTCTATGTTCTCATCAGCATTTGCTGTTTTTGTTAGTGTGTTTCATGATGGTAGCTATTCTGACTTTGTTCAGATGGAATTTCAAAGCAGCTTTAATTTGTTCTTCTCTGATAGCTCAGGCTATTGAAAACATTTTCAAGTATTTATTGGTCATTTTATTTAGTCTCTTGATGACTGTCTCTACAGCTCATTAGGGCACTAATTGACTGAATTATTTGACTGTTTACCCTTCCGGGTAACATTTCTTTTGTACATTGTCAAAACATCCAGCCTTCCTCCAGTCCTTACATCCTTTCTGTTGTCTCTTCTGCATTACACTGAGCATTGGAGGGGGTGACACAGACTTCCCACATCCGGCTGAGCATTCAGCATTGCTTATTCTCAACTTCATTGTGAGTTACTCTATAGTTACTCCTATAGGGCAGCTTCCATGGCCAGCATAGACAACAGTACTAATTCACGGATACAAACACAAATATTTAGATGGAAAATTGATGGGCATATTATGCAGAATTTCACAAAACCACATTGGCAGCTCCCCCACAGCAGAGCCTATGACCACCACAACCACATGGTTTTGATTGCCAAAACAGAGGGTTTTCAGCACCAAAGAGTAAAAGGAGTTTCTTAGATATCACAGTCATAGGAAACCCAGGATAGATACAACAAGGGTCTCCAAAATCCTTAAGACCACTTCTTCTGAACATGGGTTGTGCTCTCCAGTTGAATTTGAATAATTACCATTCATGTCAATTATTAAAGTAAAACTGAAAGCCTGAAACTCAACTTACTTGTCATAATATGACCTTATTTGAAGAGACTGACAAAGCTTTGTACTTGGGTAATTTCTTTTGCAGACAAAGGTCTTGCTATCATAGCCCAGGCTGACCTCAAACATGAGCTCCATAGCCTGACCTCCTTAGTGCAGGTGTTATAAGTTTGAATTTGACCTTGAAGAACTCAAAGTGCTCTAAAGAGGAAAATGGTCAAGGGTAAAGGACTCTGAGTTGAGCCAAAATCTACATCCATGCCAGAAGTAAATGCAGTTGAGTCCTGAGCATTTGATTAAAGGGGGGAAAGCCTATTTGCAATGTGGGGCCATTATAGGGGCTCTGCTTTCCCGCTGGCTAGCTCTGTCTGAACTAATTCTTTGAACTTCCTGTTTCTTTCCTCCCTTTAGTATTATCAACTACTCCCAGTCATGGGTCAGACCTCCTCTTCTACATCACCCCAGAAGGAGGACCCTGTTTTGACCTCCAGCCTTGACTCCAATCTTCAAAATTTCAAGATGGAAACCAAAGTCCTGTCTCAGGAATTAATCACCTTGATTGGATCATACCTAGAGGATGGAAACCTTCAGGGAACAGTTTCTGCCATCAGAGATGCTCTGAGTGACATTGAGAAAGCCCCACTGAACATTGCAGTGATGGGGGAGACTGGGGCTGGAAAATCCAGTCTCATCAATGCTCTGCAGGGAGTGGGGCCTGATGAAGAGGGTGCGGCTGCTTCCACTGGAGTCATATGTACAACCACGGAGAGGACATCATACCCATACTCCAAGTGTCCCAGTGTAACACTATGGGACCTGCCTGGCATCGGGTCCACTGCCTTCCAACCACATGATTATCTGAAGAAAATCAAGTTTGAGGAGTATGACTTCTTCATTATTGTCTCTTCTGGACGCTTTAAACATAATGATGCAGAACTAGCCAAAGCCATTGTGCAAGCGAATAGGACTTTCTATTTTGTACGAACCCACACAGATCATGATCTAGTGGTTCAAAAACGGTGTCGTCCTCAGAGATTTAATAGAGAGAACGTCTTAAAGGAGATTCGAAATTCCATTTCCAGTATACTTAAGGAAGTTACCCAGCAGGAGCCTCCAGTCTTCTTAGTCTCTAACTTTGATGTGTCTGACTTTGACTTCCCAAAGCTGGAGACCACCCTTCTGAGGGAGCTCCCAGCCCAGAAACGCCACCTCTTCAAGCTCACTTTGCCAACTGTGACTCATTCCACCATAGACCAGAAGAGGGATGCACTAAAACAGAAGGTCTGGAAGGAATCTGTAATGCCAAGAGCATGGGCCACCATACCATTTATGGGCTTGACCAAAAATGACATAGAGAAGTTGGAAGAGACTTTGAACCTCTGCAGATCTTCCTTTGGCCTGGATGAGGCATCCCTGGAGAACATTGCTGAGGATTTGCACTTGCCACTGGAAGAACTCAAGGCGAACATTAAATCTCCACAATTGTTCTCAGAAGAGCAGGGTAAATCCTTAACAGATAAACTATTAGAGTACATTAGCTGTCCTTACTTTTCAAAGGTTTTCCACTTGCAAAATTACTTCATTGACACTGTGGCAAATGATGTTAAAAGTCTCCTTAGCAAAGAAGAGTTTTTTATGGAGAAGGTAAGTTCAATTCAATTCTAACACCTCTCACACTGGGAGGAGTCAATGGGGAAAAATAGGGTTTTCACAGTTGTTCCAGGAAGTACCTTGCTATCTCACTTTGTTGAAATGTTTCACAGTGACTCTAAGGAATTTTGTCAAATTCATTTTCTGCACCTGTTGAGATCTTATGGTCTCTCTGATTGAGACTGTTACATGATGCACTCTTAAGGCTCTTCATTATAAATTGCCTCATTGCTGTATTTTTATTTGCTTTGTTTTTAAGAAGCATTTCCATTAGAAGAAATCCTCCTTGTCTGACTGCTTTTGTTTCCTATGCTTTGGGAATTCTATGTGGAAAAATCTGATCAAGTTTTTCATACTCATTTCCCTTTAGGAGCTCCAAATTCTTCATCTTATATTAAGCTCCTTGGCCCATTTAAAGCTGGATTTTGTATAGGATGAATGATAAGGGTCAAGTTTTAGTTTTGCCTGGAGTCCAGTTTGCCCAGTTCCATTTCTCAACAATGTGTCCTTTGTGCAGTATTAGTTTTTGAAGACTTACTGAGATGTTGATTGACTGTCGATGCACTCAGTTGGCTGTACATGTTTGGAGACATTTCGGGGTCTTCTCTTCTGGTCAGTTGGTTGGTCTAGGGGCCTGTTTTCATGCCACTGCCATAATGTTTGCTGTGGCTCTGTACTATGCCTTGAAATCAGGTATTATGATGCCTCCTAGCCCTGTTCTTTTTGATTCATATTGTTTGGGCTATTTGCAATCTTTTGTGTGTCCATGTGAATTTTATAATTCCACAGTCTAGTTCTATTTTAAATGACACTGATGTTATAATGAGATTGTGTTGGCTCTGTAGATCACTATGTGAAGTACAGACACTTTGACAACATTAATGTTGATAAGCTATAGACATGGGAATCTTAGCATCTTTTGGAGCTTTCTTTGAGATTTCTTTCATCAGTGTTTTGAGAGCATCGTTCAATGCTTTCCATTTCCTTGGTAAATTACTGAAATTTGGTTGCTTCTTTCCTTTACCTCACTTTCCTTCCTTCTATCTTTTCTTCCTTCTTTTTTTCTTCCTTCCTTCTCTCCTTTTCTCCTTGGCTTCCTATCTGCTGTGTGTGTGTGTAATTGTGGCTATTAAAAATGGACTTTCAAGGTTTCTTTCACAATGTCACTTCTGACTTTCTAAGGCAACTTACATTTTCATTCTAATTTCATTCATCAGTATTCTCTTGGATCTCGTTGAGTTTTCATTCTTATTATTTTCCGGTTCATCTACAACATGGTGGGTTATAGTGCAGCATGTCTACACAAATGTGTCATTATTCATTCCCATTCACCCTTCTATGTTTTAGTCATTCCTTTCCCTACTGCCTTCCACTGTGCCCTTGTGCTTCTCTGGGTCGCTCCCTTTACCCCAGAGTCCCTTCCTCACTTTCTTCTCATATATAATCTCCTGCTCATGCTATGTATTTCCCCCTTAACATTTCTTCCTCCCCTCTCATGTGATTGAGATAGTTGTCATTATTTTTGAAATATTGAACAGGAATTTCGTCCATTTCAATTTCTTCAGAAACTTTTATTAGAGAGCTAAGATCTTTTGTGTGTAACATTGCCTTGGTCATGTTTAATAACTCTTGTCTTCAGTATAGCAATTTGTGCCTCACATGGAAATCTCTCTACTTATATACTGAGTCCTTACTAAGCAACTTCTCCAGAAAAATATGTCTTAGAAGATTAGTCTGTTACACAATATTGGGTTTATTTCTACCCGACCATCACAGTTTAGATGCCATATCTTTATTCTGGTGGCAATTAGTGAGTTTTAGCTCATTCCATTCCATGGAAGAATTGGAGAGAACCATTGTCTCAGATGGTCATGCAAGACTGGGTACTCTCATGCATTGCAAGCAACTATGACATGAATAGTAGAGTGTAAGTAATACATTATACATAAATTTATATTCATTTCTATAGCCACGATGACCAGGAGTTCCTAAATATTACTTCTACATGTGAACCAATTAAGGCCATAGTCCCAACACTAGAGTGGCAGAGAAAAGTAGATCCACAGGACTCATACTATGTGCATGTGCACCTGCACACATGCATGCAGCTTCAAACACAATGTCTCAAAGTATTCATATGAGAGTTTTGATATTTTAATATATTATTCCTAATGATTATAGGATCTATATTGACACCATCCTCCATATCCCTTACTGTTATTGGTGATCTGGCTTTCAACAAGGTGTTTGGCAGAATCACAACTAGAATTCTGTATAACTGAAGCTTCTGGATTGAAATCTTCATACACTAGAATATTAGAGCAACAAGCCAGTCTCTCCTGACTGACTACATTTACCTTGTGTTTCAACTGCAATTCAAAGCCCTGTATGTGTTTCTAACATCAAAAGAAAAGAATACGACTGTGGATCTACATGTTCTTCCAAAGTTCTGGTATTTTTGCAATTGGTGTTGATAAACTTAGATCTACACTCAAAGCTATCATGAAGTCTGGGTTTGTACAATACATGAAATAGAAACAGTTTTAATGTCCTTGTAAGATTATACTAAAGTAGGAGTATGTGACAGGAACTGCATGTGACCTATAAAGTCCAAAATATGAAATCTGTGGACCTTTGAGGAAAACATGTGTGGCTTCCTAATGGAAACCTGTCTGATCTTCACCCTGTCTCTCCTGTCTTAAGACTCTGTCTCTCTTCCTGTGTTTCCTCTCTGTTCCTGCCCTCTTCCTTTCTCTCCAGGCCTGCTTTCTTTCTAATAAAGCTCTGTCTAACTCTGGGGGGTGGGGGAAGAATTGACTCTCTCTCAGAGAAGGGGTTTGGGAACACATTTCTTCAGGGTTCTTAACTTTAAAAAAATAAGGACACTTTGTTTAGTGTCTTCCTTAATGTCACTTTCTTTCATCTTCCTTCCTTTTTCCTTCCTTCCGTTTTCCTTCCTTCCTTTTTCCTTCCTTCCTTTTTCCTTCCTTCCTTCCTTTTTCCTTCCTTCCTTTTTCCTTCCTTCCTTTTTCCTTCCTTCCTTTTTCCTTCCTTCCTTTTTCCTTCCTTTTCCTTCCTTCCTTCCTTTTTCCTTCCTTCCTTTTTCCTTCCTTCCTTTCTTCTTTCTTTTGTTTTTTTTCTCTCTCTCTTTCTGTATCCAGTTGGGTTTTTCATTTTTGTTGGTTATTTGGTTGAGGTCTACAGAACACAAGAAAGCAGAGACATATGGAGAATTTGCTTACCACTGAGTCTGCTTACTACTGAGACCATCCCCTAGGTTCCCTGTTAAAAAATGATGGATGACATAGATGCATATCTCCTTTCAAATGACTTTTTTATTTATCTATTTTTGAAGTTTTCAAAGATGTACATACTGCATGTTAAGAATACACCCATTAGTCCCTTTGTCCCTAGGAAACAGTTTCACTTCCAATTTCATATCATACATATGTAGAAAACTAACATATCTATGTAAAATCTAAGCCCCATGATTAGAAATCATATTTGTCTTTCAGAGACTGGCCTAACTGACTTAATAGGATTATCTCCAGTTCCATCCACTTTCCAACAAATGACATAATTTGTCTTCTTTAAGTAAAGCACAGTCTATTACACACAGAGAGTGATGTGTCCAGCCCTCTGTGGGACATGGAATGAATCTTCTCCACTCCCCACCTCGTGGTCCTTCTCCCTTTATTCACAGACTTCACGAGAGAACTAGAATGGCTGTGCTAAGAGACCAGAGGTCACGAGGGCTGAGAAGCAATGTTTGCAAGCATTCACGTGAGGGAGAGCTTTCCATGGGAGATGCTGTTTAAGAGTTTTGATATGCTGATCTGTGCCCTTAGGGTTTCTACAATGTATGGGTATTAAATTTAAAAAGAGTAAACAGAATTTGAAGATGATTTTAAATAAGAAATCAACACCAGAGGAGGAGACTGTGTGGAGTAAATGGACCTCGAATTGGACAGCAAAGGAAGAGGGAAGCCGTGGGAGAAGTAGAGCCTGAGAAAGAGGGCACTGGACATGCAGGCCAGAAATCTAGCCAGCAGCCAGGAACAGAGAGGAAGGTGCTTCTGCCTATAAAGGGACAGAGGACAAAATCCTGCTTTACTGTAGCACAAATCCTAGGCCCTGCTTTGCTATACTAATAATCACGATGTCTTCTTTCTCCTTTATTCAGCCTCTTCTATGGCAAACAGCTACAGGCACACTTTCCAGACCCTCTGCTCCAATGGCTCAGCTTTTGGCATCCAGCTTTGAAAACTTCTTTAAGAATTTCAGGAAGGAAAACAAAATCCTCTCTGAGGAAACCATCACCTTGATTGAATCCCACCTGGAGAATAAGAACCTTCCAGGAGCAGCTTCTGTGATCAGCGATGCTCTGAGAAACATCGACAGAGCCCCACTGAACATTGCGGTGACTGGAGAAACAGGGGTGGGCAAATCCAGCTTTATCAATGCCCTGAGGGGAGTGAGGGATGAAGAAGAAGGTGCAGCCCCCACTGGGGTGGTAGAGACAACCATGAAGAGAACTCCATACCCACACCCAAAGCTTCCCACAGTGACAATATGGGACCTGCCTGGCATTGGGTCCACTACCTTCCCACCACAAAACTACCTAACTGAAATGAAGTTTGGTGAGTATGACTTCTTTGTTATCATCTCGGCTACACGTTTCAAAGACAGTGATGCACATCTGGCCAAAGCCATCGCCAAGATGAATACCAAGTTCTACTTTGTCCGTACCAAGATAGATGATGATATACGTAATGAACAGAGGAGAAAACCTAAGACTTTCAATAAGGATGGCGTCTTAAAGGAAATCAGAGAAAACTGTTCAAAGCATCTTCAGAAGGCTCTCTCCAGTGAGCCTCCAGTCTTCTTGGTCTCTAACTTTGATAAGTCAGCCTTTGACTTCCCAGAGCTGGAGACCACCTTACTGAGAGAGCTCCCAGCCCACAAGCGCCACATCTTCATGCTGTCCCTGCACAGTGTTACTGAGACTGCCATTGACCGGAAGAGGGATTTCCTGAAACAGAAGATCTGGCTGGAGGCCTTGAAGGCTGGAGCATGGGCCACCATTTCATTTGGGGGCTTGATCAGAGATAAAACACAGAAGGTAGAGGAGACCTTGGATCTCTACAGGTCTTACTTTGGGCTGGATGATGCCTCACTGGAGAAGATTGCCAAGGATTTTAATGTGTCTGTGAATGAAATCAAGGCACACCTCAAGTCTCTCCATTTGCTAACAAGGACCAAAGACATGTCCTTAGAAGAAAAATTACTGAAATACATTGAATATATTTCCTCTGTTACTGGGGGGCCACTTGCCGCAGGCCTTTACTTTAGAAAGACTTACTATTTGAAAAGTCTCTTCATTGATACCGTGTCAAGTGATGCCAAGACTCTTCTCAATAAGGAGGAGTTTTTATCACAGAAGCTGGGGTCCTGCGTGTCTGATGACCCAGAATACTGGGAAGCAGCTATGAAGCTTTGAGGAACTTACCTTCTGGCTGGCCTTGGGCCCTGACTTGGAGCCTACTATGAAGTAGCAATCATTTGCAGTGAAATGCCAGAGGATTCACCATCCCTTTCCTCTTTCAGAGACAGACTGTCACTGTAGCAAGTGGAAGAAGAGTCGTCAACAGTGTAAAAACTCATGGAAAGGCTGTCTCCCATTACAATATCACATATGAGAATACATGGTTGTAAACAGATGACTTAAAATACCTTTGTCCAATTAAACTTGGATCTTTTGTCTCATGGATATTCTCCAGGCATTGCCATACTCTCCTAAGATGAAGAAATCAGTTTCCTGCCTTGGTGAATATCTTTTGGTGTTTATCAAGTACAGGAGGCTGGTTCCCAGCACACATCTCCACATGAAGGGGTATCTCCTGGACCCAAGAGACACATGGTAGACTGTGACCAACATCCATGCTCCCTCCAGGATGGACACAAAAGCTACATGTAGATGGGATTGTGACCATTGTCCATGATCCCTCCAGGAAGAGCTGAGTAACACAGGGATAGGTGAACACACCTTCAAGTCCTCTCAGTCTTTGAAAACAAGGATATTTTATTTCACATCCTTCATCAGTCAACCTGAATGAGTTCAAACTTCAGGCTGTAGGCAGCACAAGCACTATTTACATTTTCTTTCTGGGCTGGAGGGATGGCTCAGAAGTTAAGAGCACTGACTGCTCTTCCAGAGGTACTGAGTTCAATTCCCAACAACCACATGGTGGCTCACAGCCATCTGTAATGAGATCTGATTCCCTCTTCTGGAGAACAGGCAAACTTGCAGAAAGAACACTGTTTATGTAATAAATAAAATAAATCTTTAAATAAAATGTCTTTCTTTGTGGTAAGCTCACTCCAAAACACTACCTTACTGTTTCATGTCCAGTGGGGGTGTTGGTACTTGCCTCACTTGAGAGAGGTCAGCATGTGGAGTTCTAGACAGTTTATTTGTCCACAGCATCCTATTGAGAAACGGTGTCTCTTTGGCACATCTAATATCACACTTTGCTAAAATTCTAGTGTTGCTTTCTGTGTGAAGAGCTGCCCTTCTAGAAGGTGGGTAAAGAGCCATGCATGGATTCCATGTGCAGAAAGCAAGCATGCACATTTTAGCTCTGCATGGCGGTTCTTCAGAGAACAGAGAGCAATATATCCTATCCATGTCTCCTTATAATATATCTGGATAATCTCTATAGTATTTGTATTAATCCTTTTATGTCTCAGTGTCCTAAACACCTGACAGAAACTACTTAAGAGAAGAAAGATTTAATCTGCCTCACCTTTTGGAGCCCTGTTCTCTGTCCTATGGATGGGCATGGTGAGAGAAAGAACTCACTGTAGAAGAAGGCTGGTGGCAGAAAGAGCTAGGTGACAACAGGGGGCAGGAGTAACAAGTCCTGGCCCTCGTGACCTACTTCCACCAACTAGGCCCTACCTCCTAAAGGCTCAGCAACACTCAAAACTGTTATGCCATGCTGGGGACCAGGTGTTTAACACAAGAGCGTGTAGTGGTCTTCAAACCACGGCACTGTCCTATCCATAACTTATCATATCTCTATCTGTGACAACCATATAAAGGAAACCACTTCATTGGGGCTAGCTTACAGTTCAGAGGTTTAATCCGTTGTCATCATGGTGGGTAACATTCAGGCAGACATGATACTGGAGAAGGAGATAAGAGTTCTGCACCTTGATCCAAAGCAGCAGAAGAAATCTGTGTCCCACACTGGGCATAACTTGAGAATCAGAGACCTCAGAGCCTGTCCCCAACAGTGACACGCTTCCTCCAGCAAGGACACACATCCTAATACTGCCACTACCTAGAGGGGCCATTTATTTCAAACTACCACAGGTACTATCACCTGGACAAGGTGATATGTAAAATTAATTTCTTCAAGCCCCATAATTATCCTAACCCACTTTATACCAGCATATATATGTATATATAGTCACACAGTTATAGTTTAAATTGTACTTATTTGTAGATACAATTTGACAACTTGACTCAAATAAGCAATACATAATTATCAAATCTTGGTGGCTCAACAGCTAAAAACACTGCTCTTCCAGAGGACCTGGTTTTAATTCCCAGCATCCACATTTGCAATTCATAACTTTCTGTAACACCAGCTCTAGGGCATACAACACCCTCATACAGGCATGCATGTAGGCAAAATACCAATGCACATCAAGTAAAGATAAATAAATCATTTTTTGAAGAACTGTGGAGTCCATATTCTTAGGCATATTAGAATTATATTACTAACAGATAATTGCCATTATTAATAAGTACATGTATACAGTAGATGCTGACCAACTGAGGGTACATTTACAATTTTACTGTTCTTGCCCAGTCTCTGGGGCATCTGAGCATCTCTGTTCTGTTTATTCATAAAGAACATCACAGATTATTTTGTTGTTGTTGTTGTTGTTGTTGTTGTTTTCAAGACAGGGTTTCTCTGTGTTGCTTTGTGCCTTTCCTGGAACTCACTTGGTAGCCCAGGCTGGCCTTGGACTCACAAAGATCCACCTGGCTCTGCCTCCCGAGTACAGGGATTACAGGCATGCGCCACCACCACCCAGCTACAGGTTATTTTAAACAAGAATCTCTGTGCTGTCCTGCAGCACACCAGGAAATGCTCCTTCCTTTTTACCCTTTGGGACCTGTTATCCAAACTCTCTCTGCTCCTCTCTTCACATTTCCAGCATCTGGGAATCACTATTCCACAGTCACATCAACCACTAGCATGTCCCACTGTAAGTGAGTAACATTCATAAGTAATTTCTTATCCTTCTGAATCATTGTCCTCTATGACACCACCTACTGAGCAGTCTGCTCCTGGTGACCATTTCCCTGCCTCTGTGTCATGTAGAACACCCAGGGCCCAGTCTCAGCCAGCCTTTAATCTATTTCTGTGTGGTTCAACTCTAATAGTGACAGTAGGAAGTCTTTACATTAGTGTATGTAGCAGAGGAAGCAATCAGCAGAGAAGTCCATTATGAACAGGAGGCTTTTTGTCATGTATATGGGAAGTATTTCTATACATTGCAGGTTTGTGTGTGCTGGTTTATGTCGATTTTCAACTTGACAGGACCTAGAGTTGCCTTGGAGACAAATCTCTGGGAATGTCTGTAAGGGACTATCTGATTAAGTTAATTGAGATGGGAAGACCTGCCATAAATGTGGGCAGTGCCATTCCCTAGGCCAAAGCCCTGGACTGCATAAAATGGAGAAAGCCAGCTGAGTGCCACCCTTCATCTCTCTCTGCTCCCTGACTGCAGGTGCCATGTGATCAGCTGCCTTCCCCATCACAATGAACTGTAGCCTTGAACTGTGAACCTGAATAAACTCCTTCGCTCTTAAATTGTTTTTGCCAGAGTATTTTATCACATCAATGGGAAAACTAATACAAGTAACTGTGCAGCTGGGCAGTGGTGGCACACAGCTTTAATCACAGCATTCAGGAGACAAAAGCAGACAGAAATCTGTGAGTTCAAGGCTAGCCTGGTCTACAGAATGTTGTGCCCGAGTCGTGAGACTCCCCAAGAAAGACCACCAGAGAGCCAGTATCCAATGCAAGTACAAAGAGGTTTATTAAATCAAGCAAGCCCAGGCTTGGTCCTCATACAACACATTGGCTAGCCAGGTGAAGGAAGACAGTCATGAGCTCTCAGAATGAAAGGTTTTTAAAGGGAAAAAAACCACAAGCTAGGGGGTACAAGCCTTTGCATTTCAGGGTCATACTTCAGTTAACAGGAACATTAGCCAAGAGAAGAACTACAGAAGACAAAATACATTGGAGAGTCCCAATACTAGTGGAGACTTTGATGGATTAAGCCTTTGTTTTAGCTATTTCTTGCCCAGCAGCCTCCCCACCCCGGGGGCAAGGTTTCCCTGACTGGAGTCTTAGCTGGGTGTTTATGTCTCTGGAACTTTATTCAGCTTTAATCTTAGTTAGGGAAAATGGAGTTTGTCTTGCTCTCTCTAGAGCAAGTTCCAGGATGTCCAAGGCTATACAGAGAAGCCTTGTCTTAGTTAGGATTTTTATGGCTGTGAAGAGACACCATGACCACAACTCCTATGAAGTTTTTTTTAATTGTTGTGGCTCACTTACAGTTTCAGAAGTTCAGTCCATTATCATCACGGACTTTTTCCTCAAAATGTACATGTTGTAATTTACTCTCCTCGGATGGCTCCTTCTCATTAGAAATCTTCATTAGAGTTACCACTAATAACCACATGGCAGAGTCTATACTAGGCTGGTTTGAGAATTCTTCTGCCAATGGAATTAATCCAAAAGTCTTAACTTTAACCTCAGGCAGACTCTTTAAACAAGGGTAAAAGGCAGCCACTCTCTTCACCAAAATATCACAAGAACAAATTACTAAGGCCTCCATACTATAATTCTTCTCCTCTGTAACTTCTTGAGCAAACCCCATAGTTTGTCAAGTCACATTCAACACCACTGTCTTCCATGCTCATTTTAGTATGGCCCATTAAACAGTACTCAATGCATTCAACTGCTTTTCTACTCCACAGTTCCAAGGTTCACATTCCTTCAAACAAAAACATGGTCAGAACTATCACAGCAATACCCCACTCCACTCCCAGTACTAACTTCTGTCTGAGTTAGGGATTCTATCTCTGTGAAGAGACACCATGACCACAGCAGCTCTTACAAAAGAAACATTTATATTGGGGCGGCTCATTTATGGTTTCAGAAGTTCTGTCCATTGTCATCTGGGGAGCATGGCAGGAAGCAGGCAGACATGGGTGCTAAAGAAGTAGCTGAGTCCTACATTGCAGGCAACAGAAAATGTTCTGAAAGTCAACGTGAGGGAAGCTTGAGCAAAAGAGACCTCGAAGACCACCCCCATGGTGACACACTTCCTCTAACAAGGCCACACCTATTCCAACAAGCCACACCTCCTAATAGTGCTTACGAAGGTCAATTACTTCAAGCTACCACAAAACTTCTCTCAAACCCTCACCACACACACACACACACACACACACACACACACACACACACACACACAAGTTATTTCCAATTAGTCATCAACAATGAGCTTCTACCAACTCAACCTGTGGTGTATTGCAAACTTCCAGTCTATTTATACTATGTGTGCTAGTGAAATGTGGTGTGTGGTAAGTGTGGAGTGGATGAGCATGACTCCTGCCTGCAGATTCTTGGAACATCACAATGCTGTACTAAGTGATCAAAGCTTAAAGCTGTACAAGGAAACCACTGGTTGACACACAACAACAATAGCGGTAGGAACACAGTCCTCGTGGACATTCCAGACCCAGATAAATACCCAGAGGAATGCCTGAACTGCACATTTGCAGCTGGGTGCCTTCACCTCTAGGTCTACAATGAACGACTAGACAGGACAATCTCACTGTCAAAGCAGGACATCAGAAACTTCAGTCCCAAGTGCGCACACAGCAGGGCGTCGTGCCAAGGTCTGTCTGCACATTCAACCTCATCCTAAGCACCAGAGCAATCACTGATTTTTTTTTCCCATCAGTCCAGCAAAATCCAGAAAACAAACACGCAGGAAGCCGTGTGAAATCTAAAGCCAGCTCTAGTGTCTGAAGATGGCATGGGGTGTGTGTGTCCAAGCATGGAGATGTGGGAGCTTGAGAAACTATGCCCTGGAGTACATTGAGCCTCTTCCATTGAGTTATGGATTCTGTGAGAGGGAAAATCCATTTTCTTCAAGGGCAGGCATGACTCCTGGTAGGAAAAAAAAGTGGCCCCACCCTGATGGGTGTATGGGCAGTACAAATTGGACTCTGGACTATAATTTATAAAAGAGAAAAAGAGGACATCAAGCTGGAATGAAATAGGGGATGTAGGAGTGGACCTAGGCGGAGTCAGAGGAAGAGTGGGGTGAATATGATCAAACTGCATTCTGTGTATGAAATACCCAAAGAATTAATAAAAATTATACCTTCTAAAATATTATGGAGACAGAGTTAAGGGGGAAAACAGAATTGCTTTGTTTTAAGAAGGACAGATAAACGTGTTTGTGGCCCTTTGGTCCTTTCTTCCTGACTGGAGCTGGTTCTCTGGCCCTGCCTTCATTAAAGAGGGAGCTTATCTTCGTGGAGGAAATCTCTAAAAAGCTCAGGCCCAGGCTTCCCTTCCCTCAGCTTGGGGCATAGCTTTGAATGCTATGAAAGGAAGCAGATTGGTTTCAGAAACCCTCATCCTGGTCTGGTGAGGTATATGACAGGAGGGTCTGGAGAGATGCTCCATGGTTAAGAGCACTGGCTGCTCTTCCAGAGGACCCAGGTTCAATTCCCAGCACCCACATGGTGGTCTGAGGTGGTCTTCTATCTTTACGGGTCATTCAATTCTTGTTGATGCCAGGGTGTGGATGCTGCAATCCCCTAGATGACTTCCAGTTATACATAGAGTTTCAGACTGCCAGGGACACAAAGTGATATTTTTGACTCAAAAATCCAAGACAGACAGACAGAAAGAAACAAAAACAGACAGATGGGGGGGGGGGAAGGGCAGGCTCAGTACTAAGGGAAGTCAGTGTGACAACCCTTTGAAACTGGTTCACAGGTGCTTGTGCCTCCCCTCAGCCCTTTCCTGCTTAAGTGGGAGGAAGTCAGACACAGAGAAACGGGCGATGTTGTAACATAAGAGAGAGGAGATCTGGCAGTGTGATTCGGCAGAATGTGTGCTCAGGTCTCCAGAACAGGACTCTGGCAATTCAGGGCTTCATGAGACACCTAGCTCCTACCCCGCCCAGCCTGGCTCCTTCCAGAGCAGGGCTCAGGCTCAGCTCTGCCCTCCACTCCTGCTCCTCTTTATTCAAATTTGCAGGGAGAACTTCCAGTAATCACAGAACAGCAGAGGGATGACAGAGCTGCCTGACATTCTGAGAGAAACACAGCTCCTTGTTCCCTGCACCTGATGTCCTAGAAGTCTCACCTCTCACTCTGACTTTTCATCTTGGGAATATCATGAGTGTGTTAGTGCTGCTATGACATGTGGACATACCCAGTCCTTGGCTCCATCCAGAGGTCAACCATTAACCAAAGGATTCCAATCTATTAGGAAACTGAGCTCCCCCTCCTACCCCAGCTCAGTGTGTCTTCCCACTAGACATCTGTGTACTAAGAGGGGACCACTTCTCAGCCTTCTTGATGAAATCCTCTCCCCTATGAAGATGATGAAGTGGGAGGAAACAGGTGTGAGAAAGGACCCTGTGTCAGGGAGGAGCCTCAGTGACTGTGTCCAATCATCTGAGAGGCCAGAATGGCTCTGGGAGTCAGTATTGCCCAGGATAAGATGAAAGACTCTGGGTGGAGGAGGTCCAGGGAGGGATTCTACACAGTCAGACCAAGGAAGGCCTGACCCTTTGCCTGAGCTGTGATCATCTCTGTGCAGATTATGCAAAGTCTGGAGTTAGGCTACAACACTCTGAGAAGGATGAAGAACTGGCTGAATATGCAAACAACATCCAAATATAGGACCCAAACCAGCCCCCACTGCAGTCTCCACCCTATAGGGTCTGGGCAGGAAGAACTGAGGGGAAGAAATTGTAGAACAGAGGACAGAGGCTTTCAGTGGACCGGATCTGGAAGGAAACCCAGGAAGACCAGACCACTCTCAGCTCCTCCTCTTTCTTGGCCTCTGGATGTCCTAGGAGGATTTCAGAACTTCTCACCTCACCCCTTCCTTTCTTCTGTGTGACTAGGGGTGTGAATAAGAGTCCTTGGGGAATCTTTTCTCAGGCCCTCCCTGAACTCAAGCTATTTCCTTAGGGAGAGAGAGGAGACACTTGAGGAGGAAAGTGGCATCTGGCCACAGTCACCTCCATGGCAGGTAAGTGGAGGCCTCGCTTACTTTTCTTACCGATTCTCTGACAAAGACAACTTCCAAACAAGGGTGTATTTTTGTTTGTGGTTT
This sequence comes from Onychomys torridus, assembly GCF_903995425.1. Lineage (NCBI taxonomy): Eukaryota > Metazoa > Chordata > Mammalia > Rodentia > Cricetidae > Onychomys > Onychomys torridus. The sequence continues at coordinate 37,154,153 of NC_050450.1, read as the reverse complement.
ACAAAGAGCTACCGACTGCCTTAGTTACTTAGCTCTTGCTCTGATAAAACACCATGACCAAGCTACTTGGAAGAGGAAGCATTTGATTGGGGCTTATACCCACAAGCAGCTGGCACAGAGAGCTACCTGGAAATGGCCTGGTCTTTTGAAACCTCAGGGACAACCCCAGGGACACACCTCTCCAACAAGGGCATCCTTCCTAATTCCTCCCAAACATCCCACCAACTGTGTTCAAAGTGTCCAGACCTCTGAGCCTGGGGGACCGTTCTCATTCCAACCTTCACTTAGCCCATGGTGGCACCGAGGTAGGAAAGCAGGGATACGGGACAGTTGCTCACATCACATTGCAGAAGCAGAGCAACAAATGCTGATGCTGGAGATCTGATCTCATCTCTGCCCTCTGTGCAGGAAACGATGCCACCCACAGTCAGGGTGGGGTCTTCCTACCACCACTAAACCACCCTAGACGTACACCCACAGTACAACCCGAAGATGGCTCGCTACGTAATTTTCAAGCCAATAAAATGACAGTGAGGACTAACCATTACAGCCCTGTTTGAGAGCTAACACCAAAATTGGACTCCTGACCCAGGACAGGAGAGCTGGAGGTCTGGTTTACTCCACACAGGGAGTTCACCTCAGGGCCTCTTCTGATGGTTTTCTTTTTAAACATGTATTTAGTTATTTTCCTCTGTATGAGTGCTTTGCCTGCATGTATGTTTATGCACTATATGCATGCCTTTGGGCCACAAAGACATCAGAAGAGAGAGACAGACAGACAGGCAGAGACAGACAGGCAGAGACAGACAGAGACAGAGACAGAGAGAACATCTCTTAAAATGGAGTCCCATCCAGTGGTGGCCCACATCTTCAATCCCAGCACTCAGGAGGCAGATCTCTGAATTCGAGGCCAGCCTTGTCTGCAGAGTGAGTTCACGACAACCAGGGTTACACAGAGAAAGTCTTTCTCAACACCACCCCTGCTTAAAAAAAAAAAAATGGTGTACCATGTAAAACCCAAGTCCAATCTGTGTTGCATAGAGGCTTTCCCTGGACTGAAATAGTCCCTCCTTCCTGAAGGGAGGAGGGAGGCTTATAAAACCCAAGGACCTACAGAAACCTTAGAGACTCCAGAGGCTCAAGAGCACAAGACTCATGTGTCCCTTCCCCATAGTTACATAAGCAGCAAACACGTGCTGGAGGAGAGGAGCCTTTCTGAGGTAGAGCTGCCTACAGCCTGCACAGGAGCTTCCAAGGATGCATCGTGAGTCATCACCTCCAGCCGGTGGACTTCTCAGTGAGGCCACTGCCCTCAGTCACCAAGCTTCTGCAAATCACCCCAAAATGTTTACTGGTCCCCTCGGACAGGGGAGTTCATGGCTGATATGAAAATTAAATTAATTACAAAATAAAAATATTTATTTAAAAAATGTTTACTGGTTGACTAAGACAGGCTTGGAGGAAATGGCTTTGCTCTGTCTGGAGGGACATCTCTCCAGAAAAGCCACATAACTGAGCTTGTGAACTCCTGACTGTCACCCCTTGTCACCATCCTTGCCCACAGGTCTCATGTGACTCTTCCACACTGGGCTAGTAGTGCTGGAGGGGATGAAAAACGGGACCATAGTGACACCTGCAGGTTACTTAGGGAAAGAAGAACTTTTTCATATGTCTTTTTTCCATTTAACCTGGGTTTTTTTTTTGAGACTTCCTTACATGAATACTCTATTTTACATCATTTCACATCTCCCTTTACCTTCCCAACTCCTCCCACCGCCCTCCATTTCCTCTAAAATTCATGGCCCCCTTTTTCTTTAATTTTTTTTTAAATTTTGTAACAAGTTTTCTCTGTGTAGATTTGGAGCCTTTCCTGGAACTCTTTTTGTAGACAAGGCTGGCCTCGAACTCACAAAGATTCGCCTGCCTCTGCCTCCCAAGTTCTGGCATTAAATGTGGGCACAACCACCGCCCAGCTTCTTCAATTGTTGGGACTAGATAACTGGTCAGCAGTCTCATCCCTAGAGAAGAATGATTTTCCCAAAGAGAGAAATTTTTTTACATTAAATGTGTGAGCCAGGGCAAAACGAGATCATTAGAAAACCAAAATATTACATGAGAAAATAATCCCACTTTGTCTCCCTTCAGAGAATGGAAAGGCCAACTGATTCTTTGCAAATGCAAAATGATCTCTGCAGGTAGACAGAGTGACATCAATGATAAAAGCTGGGATAGCAAACACAAATCAATGAGATTTTAAAAAGAAAAAGACTGCTCCATCTCTCCTGAATTACACCATGAAGTGCTGAGAGAAATCACCTCCTCTGAAGTGCAGACAGACAGGGCGCAGCTGCAGAAGAGGAAAACACCTTTCTGATCCCAACTGTAAACACCTTCCTTTCCGCATAAGAGTCAAAGCACAGTTCTACGTGCTAAAGAAGTGAGGTGTGTATTCATGATAACTGGAGCTCTAATCATGACAGCATGTGATAGATTACTTCTGCAGACGCTTTGTGGGAGGAAGAACAGCATGGGTCTGTAGCTCTGTGAGAGCAGGAGACCAGGAAAGCCCTGGCTGTCAGAGCCTCCTCCATGTTGCAGTAGACAAGCCTTCTGTAAGTGAGTTGGGGTCACACATAAGAACAAGGTCCACAGGGCGTGGAAATGCACAACTTTAATCCTAGCACTCAGGAAGCAGACACAGGTGAATCTCTGAGTTGAAGGCCAGCCTGGTCTACAGAGTGAGTTCCAGAATAGCCTGGGCTACACAGAGAAACCCTGTCTCTAAACATCAAAATAATAACAACAACAACAAGGTTCTTGAGAAACGAAATTTGCTGAGCTTGGAGCTGAGACACCTATACTACCTCTGACAGAAATACTGGGCCCTTTCTTTAGTCACAAAGCAAAGTGGAGGATGACTTCATTAGCTTGTCACAATTATGGGTACAAGGCTCTGTGGCTGCAAGGCATTTGCAAGTGTGTGTATGTGTGTGTGTGTGTGTGTGTGTGTGTGTGTGTGTGTGTGTATGCATGTGCATATGGATTTGTGCATGTCTGTCTGTACATGCCTCCATGTGTAATAGGTGTGAGGTTGAGATTCACAGGTCACCCAGCTATATACAAGACCCTGCTAGTCCAGGGTGAATCAGCATGGATCTTTCTGT